>NC_086006.1:5996590-6303409 GCF_030014385.1 Trichomycterus rosablanca | reverse complement strand
GGCAGTTACAAACATGAAACAGGTGCAAAAAAAGACTGCTGTGACTGAAAGCAGGTGGGAAGTAAACATGGCTGAGAATGGTGCAAATCACTGACAGAATTTGAGCGACTGTCTTTTCTGTGACTAAATAATGTAAACACACAAAACACACACAACAATATGTTTTCAAAATATACTGGTTAAAAATACAAATTCCCACATACATAGTTCAAAGTCTTTGGAGAGGCCTTTAAAAAAAAAAAAAAAAAAAAAAAAAAAAAAAAACAGAGGTTAAAAATAGCCTAAAACATTACACACTTTATTTTAATAGGCATTTAATACATAGACAATTATAGACAACACCATCGATTTAGGGAAATTACCTGGCTAGCACTTTCATTGCTTTTGAGACATCTTTTATGCTTGAACCAGCTTCTGAATAATAGTCCACTACCATCTACTTTTTTGCAAAATACTGTACAATTAATAGGAGCAATATGATGGACCTTCATATTCACACAGTAACAGTAATGTACCAATAGCAGAAAGCATGAAGCAAAGATCATACTGTATACACATGGGTGATAAGTCAAAGAATAAACAACAGAAAGTCTCACTAGAACAGCTTTAGTGTGCTTTGGCCTTTAAAACAGTATTGGATGACTAAAAAAAACATTTTTCTAGGTTGGTGTTTTAATAATAGTAGTAAAGAGCAATCTTTATTTTACTGGATCAGTCCACAGCAAACTATTTACACTGTTTTCATACTTACCAAACTATTTAGTCAACTATTATTCCCTGTGGATGTAGACATTGTTATCCATGAAGTGACCACTCCTATCAGGATAAAAATGTTCCATCATATTGATCATATTGGATTTAAATTCCTGACTGCTCAGGTGATCTCTGAGAATAACTTTGTACTGACTAGCAGTGGCCCTTCCCCTACAGAGGAAATCTGTACTTACTTCACTGTAGGGTCACTGTTGATTATTAATGGCATCAGTGGTTCAAATCATGTCAAGGACAAGACTATTTCTGGATTAGTCATGAATGTTTTGCTGCTTAAGACACTGAAGTCTGTGTAAAACTCCAGCTTTATTGGTGAATTATTATAGCCTTCAGTGCAAAGCTTTTTTTTTTCAGTTCTGTTTATGTATATTTAAGAGCTGTTTAAAATTTAGATGGTTTTTAAATAATCATAGCAGGTATAAATATAAAGCGTTCAAAAGGACGGTCATGTGTAAGACAGAAATAAAAGCAACCTAGAATAAGCAATCGAATCTACTGTGTTTAAATAAATGCTTAGAAAACGATTTAATCACTATCATACTTTTGCTGGGTATCATTTAATTGTCCATTCACTTACATTTAGGAGCATTTTAGAGCAGCAAATTTTAGCCTGCAACACATTCCAAAGAAGTTGGGACAGGGGCAATAAAGGGCATTATCCATCTAAAGATTCAGGAAATGCTAAGAAATCTCTGGACATAAAAGTAAAGGCTACAAACCACTAGTGCTTGTGACCTTCAATCCCTCTGTGAGTACAGCCAGCATTAAAAACCAGAATGCTTCTGTGACAGGTTGGGCTCGGCAATATTTTTACATTTACATTTTCAGCATTTAGCAGGCACCTTTATCCAAGGCGACCTACAGTACTTTGACAGTATACAGTCTGAGCAATTGAGGGTTAAGGGCCTTGCTCAAGGGCCCAACAGCAGCAACCTGGCAGTGAACCAGCAACCTTCTGATTACTAGTCCAGTACCTTAACCACCAGGCTACAACTGCCCTCAATACTGTGACAAACTGCCAATTAACCGTTTGGTGATGCATCCACAAATACAAATTAGGACAGTACTATGCACAGGAGAAGCCAAATGTCAAATGAGTAAAAGCTCATCTGAAATGGACTAATATAACATAGAAACATGGTATATGGTCTGATAAGTCAAGCTTATGGTATGGTTGTGGTATGGGTAACCACCACATCAAGAGCAATATACAGTGCCTTGCAAAAGTATTCAGCCCCCTTGAACTTTTCAACCTTTTGCCACATTTCAGGCTTCAAACATAACGATATGAAATTGTAATTTTTTGTGAAGAATCAACAACAAGTGGGACACAATCGTGAAGTAGAACGAAATTTATTGGATATTTTAAACTTTTTTTAGAAATAAAAAACTAAAAAGTGGGGCGTGCAATATTATTCAGCCCCTTTACTTTCAGTGCAGCAAACTCACTCCAGAAGTTCAGTGAGGATCTCTGAATGATCCAATGTTGACCTAAATGATGTTGATAAATAGAATCCACCTGTGTGTAATCAAGTCTCCGTATAAATGCACCTGCTCTGTGACAGTCTCAGAGTTCTGTTTAAAGCGCAGAGAGCATCATGAAGACCAAGGAACACACCAGGCAGGTCCGAGATACTGTTGTGGAGAAGTTTAAAGCCGGATTTGGATACAAAAAGATTTCCCAAGCTTTAAACATCTCAAGGAGCACTGTGCAAGCGATCATATTGAAATGGAAGGAGTATCAGACCACTGCAAATCTACCAAGACCCGGCCGTCCCTCTAAACTTTCAGCTCAAACAAGGAGAAGACTGATCAGAGATGCAGCCAAGAGGCCCATGATCACTCTGAATGAACTGCAGAGATCTACAGCTGAGGTGGGAGACTCTGTCCATAGGACACAATCAGTCGTACACTGCACAAATCTGGCCTTTATGGAAGAGTGGCAAGAAGAAAGTCATTTCTCAAAGATATCTATAAAAAGTCACCTGGGAGACACACCAAACATGTGGAAGAAGGTGCTCTGGTCAGATGAAACCAAAATCGAACTTTTTGGCCACAATGCAAAACGTTATGTTTGGCGTAAAAGCAACACAGCTCATCACCCTGAACACACCATCCCCACTGTCAAACATGGTGGTGGCAGCATCATGGTTTGGGCTTTTCTTCAGCAGGGACAGGGAAGATGGTTAAAATTGATGGGAAGATGGATGGAGCCAAATACAGGACCATTCTGGAAGAAAACCTGTTGCAGTCTGCAAAAGACCTGAGACTGGGACGGAGATTTATCTTCCAACAAGACAATGATCCAAAACATAAAGCAAAATCTACAATGGAATGGTTCACAAATAAACGTATCCAGGTGTTAGAATGGCCAAGTCAAAGTCCAGACCTGAATCCCATCGAGAATCTGTGGAAAGAGCTGAAAACTGCTGTTCACAAACGCTCTCCATCCAACCTCACTGAGCTCGAGCTGTTTTGCAAGGAAGAATGGGCAAAAATTTCTGTCTCTCGATGTGCAAAACTGATAGAGACATACCCCAAGCGACTTGCAGCTGTAATCGCAGCAAAAGGTGGCGCTACAAAGTATTAACGCAAGGGGGCTGAATAATATTGCACGCCCCACTTTTTAGTTTTTTATTTCTAAAAAAAGTGTAAAATATCCAATACATTTCGTTCCACTTCACGATTGTGTCCCACTTGTTGTTGATTCTTCACAAAAAATTACAATTTCATATCGTTATGTTTGAAGCCTGAAATGTGGCAAAAGGTTGAAAAGTTCAAGGGGGCTGAATACTTTTGCAAGGCACTGTATATCTTGCCTCCTAGATGTTGTCATTTTCAGAAACAAATTGGTCACTCATTCATCAAAGGCAACACACATTCACACCTAAGGGACATTTTAAATTACAAAATAGACTTTCTGTGTGAAGGAGGCACAGTGACTTTGGGAAAACATTCCAGACTTTTTTCAGACAGAGCCCGGAGGTGAAAATCAAACCCAAGTTTTGAAGAAGAGCTGCTGTGTTGCACTCATTCAATCAGCTATGCCATACTTAACTAAATGAATTTTTTTTTTTTTTTTTTTATTAAATTAAATTAATGTTTTTGTAATATTTCAACCAGTGTGAATTATACATTGACAATTGTAGGGGAGTCAACTGAGTTTCTGATTTAGATTGATTAATCATAACATCAGCTAGTTTCTAAGTTTTGCCTGAAGTTACAGTTTAGCTAACTAACACCCCCCCCCCCCCCTCCCCACTGTTGTTTTTACCTCTTTTTGGAAGGTCCAAGTATTAATGAAGAGGCTCAGACACCCCCTCTCCACCCAATCTCCCCCATAATTCGAACCATGATTTCAGCCCTATTGAGAAGGTGTGATATGGAATTACTCTTTTTAAAGGTGCACAATGGCAGAACAGAGGCTGACAAACTGATCTACGTATATCTAGTTTAAAAGAAAACAATGCATGCTGTGCTTAATGATATGACATTGTATTTTCTCTGACCTTTCACCTTCATTTTCGTGCATGATTCATTTGTCTTGTATCTTATTATTGATCTATTATGTCTTCAGGCTTTGTTCTGTGAAATTGTTAGAGGCCGAAATGAAAATCCTCTCAGCATCATGATTTCAATTAGGTTTTATACCTTCCAGTCTGCGGCTCGATGAAATCCTTTTCAGAAACCCACCTGCAAAACAAAAGGATCAGACGCCGCACAATGCTTCTGTTTATACTACGCAAATGTCAAAGCAGAATAATTCTCAATCTTGGATCTATCACCTTTCACTGCCTGTCTTTCTTACGCTCTCTCTTTCTTCCCTGCCCATCTGTTTTCTCACATGAACACACACCTCCCCATCACCTTTCTCACTCCCACCTGTTTCCCCTCTTTCACTCCTCTCTCAGTGTTGCACTACACCCTTCCATTCCTTCCTCACCCCCCCCCCCCCCCTCTTTTTTCATAAAGTGTGAACAAAGACAAAACCAACAGTGGATCAGATTATTGTTCAAGTTTTCTTTCTGCATCAGATGAAACACACTGCTTTTCTCAAAGCTTAAAAATGGTCAGAGTTCACAGAAAAAATGAATTTCAAACAGCACATTAATGCGGAAAGAATTCATCATGAATATTTTAAATAAAAACAATACAAGCCTTTCTGCAAAGAATCTTCAATAAAAAGCACATGTACAAGTCAAAGGTGGTTTAATGTTATAGCAGTCCTGGGATTTTAATGGTCTTTGCAATTTACTTAATTATCCATTACTGCCTTCATAAATTAATACTTTAATAACAAAATCTGCTGTCAGAAATATACATACAACACAATTTTATTTGTAGTTGATTTATATATGGTTTTCTAAAACATGTCATTTTTCAGTACAGTCCACATATTTTTTACAGAGTCAGTACTTTAATAAGGCCATTCAAAAAGCAAAAGTTTAGTCTGATTAAGCCAATTCAAAGGCAGATCTTCCTTCTTTATTATTTATTCCACCGTTTTAAAATGCCCCAGTTTTACTGGCAGTAAAACAAGCCCAGATAACACGACCACCAGCCTGCTTCACAGTGTTGTAGGATTTAAATTAATCAATTTTTCTATTCCAAAAAACAATCACTCCTGGGCATCGCTGGCAAAAAAGGTAAAGCTTTGTTTGTGAATTTTTAATTAATTTTTTCAGAAAAATAATTGTTTGGCTATTTTTTAGTCCATGTAATTAGCTACAAACTTCAGTTGAGCATTAAGATGTTGTTTTTTGTGTACTAACATTAGGAGTGTATTAATAGAGGAGTCACCACCAAAGTCGATCACTAACTTCTAAACAATTAGAAGGTCACATTCTAAAATTAATTTCTAAAAAATGCCAAATTAATAATCTAAGATGCTTTAGGTATATTTTTGATCCTGCAATTTTTGCAGATCATTTTTAGAATAAACCTTTTTTGTGACATGAAAATAATTGCAAAATCATTAACATCCCAAGACAGTTATTGAAAGTGTCCCGGGGTCATATGTTAAATAATGTGTACACATATTTATGATTTCATTCATACAGATTTCACATTTATATAAACTATGCATACCTGTTTTTTTTTTTTTTTTTTTTTTATGAATGTGGTGGTAAAATCAATTTAGATTTGGAACAGTACAATTGTGCCCATGGCCCCCCATGAAAAGCTTGAACACCCCCATAATTAAACTTATGTATAGCAAATACTCTGTACCAGCATTAATGTTAACACAAGATGGAACAAAAAGCAATTAACATTCTCTGACTGAAGCTAAAAAAAGGTACTCTGAATAGTGAAGGGATTAGTATCAAAGACCAAAGAGTTTTATTTTTTAGAGGAGAGAATGCAGATAAAGATCATTGCAACACCTGCCATCTGTTTTACAAATGCTACAGCAAAGCCGAAGCAACCATTGTGTATGATTATGTACAATATTTACACACTATTATGTTGCCAACACATGATGGGGAATATACACAATTTCATAGTTGATTCACTCAGAATTAGAATTTTATTCCATTTATTTGAAACCTGTTTGATCATTTCCACCATCAGACACAGCCAGTCAGCCAGTCTTGTCTGTATAAGTGCCCAGCTGGTTAATAGCACAGCTGAGTTTCAAACTTAGATCTCTGAATTAGACTGCTGGGCTAACTGAGCTCTCCAATTTTATAAATATTGCGTTTCACAGTTGCTTAGTGAAATTTTTGTGTGTACACGACCTTTACACATATGACCCCTGGATACAAACCCAAAGATAAACTATATGTATTTATTTACTGTTAATACATTTTATTTCCATAATCAGCTCGTGTCTGTCTTATACAGCAGGTTTCACCGGGCAGCTCTGAATGGCACCCGGCTTAGAGTCCATTTATGACCATTATCTCCAGCTGCAAAGCCTAACAATGATGCTTTCAGGTGAGAAAGAAAAGCATCTGAAAATGTTTCGTAAGCAGGTATTTACAGGAGAATATTTTACAAGTAATAATGTCACATGTCCTCATGTCTTCAAGTGCACTTATACATCCATTAGCGTTATTTCTCTGAGGATGGGTTTGAATCCTATGGCAGTGCTGGTATTATGGGTATTCAGTTCCTTTTAAAATAAATTTTTTGGTCTAGAAAACTGTGCTCTCTGTGCTGTCTTTGCTGTGTTAAATTGTTGCGGTCATCAAAAATATCACTTAAAACCAACAGCAAGGACACTTAATCCCATCTATATGAATCTACTGAGTAAGGCAATGACTTTTTCAGAGGCAAATCAGATACTGGTCCAGCCATAAAGCCACACACAATGTACACAAAATAGACAAAAGCTTGCTTGACACTTAATCCGCAATTGTTACATTAAAAACTAACACTAAATCTCTAATAAGATTTCATGGGTCTGGCAAACAGATATTGGGCAATAAGGCATGGCTCACAGTTGGTGTTTCAATTTATCTTAAATATGCTGTATTATGTTGAGGTCAAGGATATGTGAAAGTTATTAAATGTTTACAAAACACACTCAACATAACCTCTGTTTTTGCATGGATTTATGCTAAATAGAAAATATCTTCTTATTATTACTATTGCCAGTAAATCTTAAATACTCTCCAGAGTGGCATTGTGTTCTGAAATGAAGATTTTCTTTCTCAGTAACTAGGGGACCCAGGAGAAATAATCAAAAACAGTCCAAAATCCCAGACTATTATTCCTCCTCCATTAAACTTTAGACTTTATTCTGCTTTATAATTCTACCATCTGCCAAATCCAGAATATTCTGTCAGAGGGTTATTCATTAAACCGAACGTATTTTGCTACTTCAATGGCTGTTTGCTTTGCACCACACAAGCCACGGCTTGCTTTTGTGCACCTGCTTTGGCCATTGAATCACAATCCACAAAGCTTGCAGTGAGCCGTGTTTGTGCTGATATTGTTTTAGATGCAGCATGGAATTTGATAGTGTTGTGGCTTAGAGATAATTTTACACACTTCAGCAATCAATGGTCCTCGTTTGTGAGATTGTGTGGGCTAGTTCTGAGCTGTTGTTGCTCTGAATCATTTCCATTTAACAATGACAGCACTAGTTGACTAAGTCATTTTTAGCAGAGCATTAATTTATCAACTGGCCAGTAGTAAAGAATGCACTTCAGTATGACCATTCTAACACCAATTGCAATACACTTGTTAACAATGTGTAGAGTTGTAATAACCAAACCCATTAATCACAAGCTGTATCTATATATTTTTGGCCTCATAGTACACAAGTTCAAGTCATATGTAAACCTTTACTCTTGTCATATAAGATTAGCTTAACATTCACTTCTTTCTTCTTCCAAACTACCTTTTTTCATTTTTACTCATCCTGCGTTCTCTGACATCAAAAGTTCAGTTATAGAAGACTTCATCCTCGGAGCTGCTGTCTGCGTGTCGGACAGGACCGTTGGCTGGTAAAGTCCTCTGCTCCTGTAGGGGTTGCTGTAATTCCGGCTGTAACACCAGGCTGCAGTAGAAGGGTTGGGGAGCTTGAATATTAGGCTGAGAGCCAGGTTCAGCATTGGCCTCCACGTGCAGGCTGTACAGGTGCTGGGGAACCCCTAAACTTCCTCCATCCATGAGAAACTGAGAAAGATAGAGGCCTTCACGGGCTGTAAAAAGAGCAGGAGAACATGGTTTATCAATAAAGGTCAGCCTTAGTGGTGACAAATACAATAATACAATTAATACAATTAAGAAAGTCCCTTACTCACTGAAAACATTTGGGATTAATTGGAATTTCGATTTTAAGACACCACTTTTCGTCAAACATCAGTGCCTAACCTCCCAAACGCTATTTTTACCAAACAGACTCCAATTTATTAATTAACCCCAAAATCTTGATGAAAGCCTTTACAGGACAATAGGGGCTGTTTTATTTGCATATTAATGCATATAATTTGAAATTGACAGGCCCACCTGTCATTGAGATCAGCAGTGTAACTCAGAATCATGTCTTTCTGCTTTTTCAAATTCGTCACTGCACTTTTTGGCTGTCACAATGGAACCACTGCTGGTATTTTGCTGTCCCTGGTACATTTTAGGGTTCCCTATCTTTCCTCTTTTCTGAGACCTGGGTTGGTGCAGATGACCAGAGCAGTCTGTCATATAGTGACAACCAGATGTCTGTTCTTGGATATCCCTTTTCTATTCACTGTCTCTGTTGTAGGCTGCAGATGATTTGTGCTATTTATTTATTACTTTGTTTTTATTATTTTATTATTTTTGTCCTTTACTTTTTCTTATTTCCTTTTTGTAAGTGGCTTTTTAGTCACAGTGTTGTTCTGGTCAAACATCCTGCAATTGGGTTCATTTTGATTCCTTGCTGGTGTGGGGTTCTCTCATGCGTCAGTAGCGTGACCTGCCCCAATACATTTACATTCTTGGCAGAAGGAAACATTAGCACCATCCCACAAAGTTTGTTTGTTTATTTGGATTTTAACGTCATATTTTACATTCTTTGGTTACATTCATGACAGACACGGTAGTTACTCGTTACACAAGATTCATCAGTTCACAAGTTTATATCAAACACACTCATGGACAATTTTGTATCTCCAATTGACCTCACTTGCATGTCTTCAGACTGTGGGAGGAACCGGAGCACCCAGAGGAAACCCACACAGACACGGAGAGCATGCAAACTCCACACAGCACTTAGCGACCGTGCTGCCCCAAGCTTTTATTAACAATATTTCATTTGTTTTCACTTGTAGTGGACACATGAATGAGCAGTCACATCTTTAGCTTTTAGCCTTGATATTAGCCTTAGTTTTGTATGTTCATTAGCATTGACTACGTTTTAACTTGCTTTGGCTCTCTGTGTCTTAGTTGTTGTGTGATGGGTAGACTTGGCTAGTAGGATGAAATTGGAAAGAACTACACTAAAAGAAAATGTTGGCTTTTGCATTAATTTACTTAAAAAAAACTCTTAAAAATAACATACAATTATTTAAAAATGAACAGGAAAATGAACCACACAAAACAAAATTTCAAACTAACAATCACTGACCAACTTTTAATGGTCTTACACTGTTCAAAAGAGCCATTTCATAGTACATGCAAAATAAAGAATAAACATGGTTTAAAAGCTTTTTTCCTGTACATAGCTCTCCTGTGTGAGAGATGAGATGTACTACTCTACAAATAGGATTATAAGAGCACATAGACAAAAAACACATCAAAAGCACTTTTTGTGGATGATAGATGATAAGAGGAAGTATGAATGAAGAAGCTAATTACTCTCACACTCATTAGAAAGCTATAAGTGTGAGTCATCTCCTCTCTAGCAGATGTCTGACTTTTCAGCCAGTCGTACATTTACATGTTTTAAAAGTAAAAGCGCTGATGTTGTTCACTTTGTTGTATGTGACATTAAGGAAGCAGCCTCGAGGACGGAAAAATGTTCTTACCCTGTAAAGTGGCTGCATTGGTTGTGGCTTGATTTACATCTTGTGAAGGCCATTCACTTAATGATGCCTCAGCCAGGGCGAACTGCTCAGCCACCCCTAACATAGAGACATAGAGCAAAATCAGATGCTAACACCAAGTCAGAAATAGAACATGGTTACCCAAATTACATGGCTTTAAAATATACATATATAAAAAGATAATAGTAATAATACATAGGGACAGTAAAATTACTGTTTCAGTAATATTTACCTGAAGATGGCAATTTATAGACATTTGCCATCCAATCAGAGAGATCTTGAGACAATTACTCATGAAGAATGGGATAAACTGCCCAAATTTAAGTCTGTAAATCATTTAGAGATGTATCCAAGGATGGGTGCACCTGCAGTTGCTACCGAAGGGGTTTTACAATATTGAAATATCAAATAAAGGTGATTTTGATTAATAACGATAACAATTAAAACCATTTAAATTCAAATACACAACGCAAAAAATGTCAAGGGGTTGGATTGTTTGGCTAGATAAAGAATTACATTAAAATACTGATGGATGGATGGATGGATGGATGGATGGATTGATTAATAAATAATAGAATAATAGACAGAAGAATGGATAGATAGCTAGATGAATGTATAAATAAATATACATATAGATAGCAGACAACACATGGATGAATGGATGTACATTTAGCTGGATGAATAACTATAGATATTTAAATAGAGATGGGTGAATGAGGTAGATTAATGATTAAATTGATAGATGGATCTAAATGGATGGATGGAATTTAAACAGATCAATAGTTAAATAAATGAATTAATGATGATACTCAAAAGACAACATTTATTTATGATGTGAATGAAATGGTTTGTTAACCTGCAGCAAATCGTGCCTCCTTGATCTCATCAGTCAGGTGGGAGTAAAGCTGCTCATCCTCCTGCAGGGTAGCTCCTGCTCCTCCCCAACCTCCTTCCCTGTTCCAGCCACACCAACCTCCACCAGCGGTCCCCTCCCCTCCCCAGCCTTTCCACTCGATCAGGTGCGCCACCCGTCCCTGTGCCATTGCCGTTGGTTTGGTTATGTGCTCCTTAATGGTAGCAACCAGACCTGAGCAGAGAAAATGAAATAACAGCATCAATAATATATAGCAGGATCTGATTGTCTTGTGAGAGGTAAGCCTGTGTTTTGGCTAGCTTCATTTGCAGTCAGAAATATTAAATCCCAAAGAAAACCAGAATGTAACTCTGAACTTAGCTTTAAATGAAGTTTGCATTGGTTAAATGATACAGCACATGAACAAATGAATATTTGAATGTAATATTTAAGAGTCGCAGAATAATTTGTCAATGTCACAATTATTCAATTATTACATAATATTGCTGATTGTAACACCTACTGCTAATCTGTATTACCTAAGATGTGCTACAACATGCTTAATCCATTGGGAACTTAATAACAACCCTTAATTAGCTTCAGCTGTAATGTGTTTAACGTGTGTTACAGCTGTGGTGAAAACTGAGGAGCTGTCAAACCAAGATCATTTCATTACACCGAAAGGCCAACAAGTAAAAGAGTACTTTTTTAATTATCATGTACACAGTAAAACTGTAATACATACACTGACTGAACTGGTGTTTTAAACTGCAGCCTACGGTACTACATTACTAAACAACCAATGGTATAGTCACACACAAGGTAACTGTGTGTTGTGTAACCAGTGTTCATAAGCATAAATGTTAGCTCTTGACCAAAATAATCATCAGATAACATGATAGTTAATTGTGAAGCCATGAATGAGTGTGAATGAATACACATATTATTAAGGCGTAAACTGTTCTATTAACTACAGCATTAAATTACATTTTTGTACAGAAGGTAAATGCTTTGTGTCTTAGTTGCTCATAATTGAGACCATGTAGTCTGAGTAAAAATCTGCTAAAGGAATTAGCAGCTGTGGTTATGAAAATATAAATATTAGGATTTGCATTAGAGACACAGTTGGCCCTGAAAATATTTTTTCACAAAGCAAATGTATCCATCAATTTACATTTTTTTCTTTTTATTCTAGCAAATACAACAGTTTTTGACTGTAAACAGATAGGATTAAAAAGGCATTTACTGGAACAAGTTCAAAGACCTAAAGTGATTTATACAATCTGCAAGCAGTGTAATTTGTCTGATTTACATGCATCATGTGCTTCATACCAATCAAGGAGGATGTAGCCAGCTCTCCGATGCTATAGCCATTGTCGTTCTTCTTATCAGTCACAGAGCCATTGTACGGCTGATGATTGCCCTGAATTGATAACAAAAAACAAAGGAGAGGATAGTTGTGTATCTAGCATATCACAGTATATTATAGACATTAATTAGACATTAATTTAAACCAAAAGATGTTCATAAACAGATCATGCTTGGCTTGCATGTCAGTGATAAGTCTTCATACAAGAAGTGTTTTTCATTACAATTCTCAGACCTCAAAAGCTTTGCAAAGACCAAAATAAATCAATGAGTGCTGACTGTCATAGATTTTTCTTCAAAGTAGCCTGACTTAAAGCCATTTAAAGGCAGTTGAAGACAGACCAAGCCAAAAATTCAATAACATCACAAGATGCTCTTTGGAATATTGTAAAATTGTGCTGGGATGACATGGACCATCAGATTTTGTACACTTAAAACACGTTTTTATTACAGCAAATGGGGGACATAATAAGCTTTTCACCCAAATTCTTAAGCTGATTATATGATTTGTTAAGGTTAAAAAAGCATTGCTAAATAAATCATTGTTATAACTGGTCTCAGACCTTTGGACCTCACTGTGTATATACATCACCAACATTTTAGCTGTTGTTCCATATTGCATAAAAGATTCATTTATAGCATTTAAATTAAGAAATGAAGTTGTTTATTTTACTAACTGCTTCATCCTGGTCATGGTCATTTTGGACCTGGTGCCACTTGGAAACACCAGGGCTCACACACCTTGATCAGAGCAGCATACGATATTGTAAAGGTTTTTTATTTTTATATATATTTTTCTTTATGTATTTTCTCCCCTTTTTCTCCCTTTATAGCATGTCCAATTGCCCCATTGCATCATGCTTCCTCTCCACCAATGCTGATCTCTGCTCTGATTGAGGAGAACGAAGCTAACCCACACCCCCTCCGACACGTGGGCAGCAGCCGTATGCATCTTATCATCTACATTTTGATGAGTGCAGCTTAGCTTAGCTGCGTGTATGGAGGGACACACCCTAAGAGCACTCTTTTCTCATCTCTGTGCAGGCGCCATCAATCAGCCAGCAGAGGTCGTAATTGCACCAGTCATGACAGAGAGACCCCATCCGGCTTAGTCCCGCCCATATGAACAACAGGCCAATCATTGTTCATGTGGCCGCTCAGCCTCAGCCGGCAAGGCAGAGCTGAGATTCGATACGATGTATTTGAGATCCCAGCTCTGGTTCCAGCGTGTGTTTTTACCATTGCGCCACCTGAGCGGTATATTGTAAAGGTTTTAAGGAGACATAGTGGTGCTGCAGGTGGTTTAATTGCCATTCGTTTGGCCATATAGTCTATACACTATTTGATCGAGGGATCTTCAAAAAGTTTCAGCACTTTTATATTTTTGTTGGAACTAATGAGGGTGGGAGGAGTAGTAATTGGTCATGTCTGAGAGACTGAGAGAGAGCTTATAGTCCGGATTTAGCTCCATTTGATTTTCACCATTTTGGATGCACAAAGAAGCTTTAAGGGAAAGAAGATTTTCATGTGATGATAATGTAAAAACAGCGGTGCATCAGTGGGTACACGCTCAACCAAACCAAACACATTTTGTGCATAACATTTCAGTCTTTTGCTCAGTGATGTTTTTTCTCTGAGCTGAACTGAAATGTACTCACTTGTACAATGGGCTGTCCTTCTGTCCAGGATGGAAGTTCTCCCATGGGATACTGCTGGCCATTCTGACTCTCTGGAGAAGAGCAAACATGTTTTTTGTTATTTACCTCTGATCTGTTTGCAAGTAACTCTTCACCTGTATGAGTTTGAACTGAATGGGTGAACCAGTATCAGTCCTGTTGCCTCCATGTTGCCATAGCAACAGGCAAGTCCTGACAACTGGTCTCTGGGGATCCCCTGGTGTGTGGGGATGATATTCATCACCGGTCCCCTTCTGGGTAAGAGAGTACTTTAAAGAAGACCTCGTTTCAGAGTCTTTGGCTCCTTGATGGTACCCTATCACATATTGGTTAGAGTGCATTAACGGAGGAGGGGTGCTGTGTCCACTCGCACCATCTCATGAATGATGCGTCAATGCTGACCCTGACATTTAGCATGCTGCGCTGTGCTTTCACCACAAAGCATGTTTAATCGCTTTCAAATCTCTGGCATATGCACAACCACCCACCAAGCAGACCTGAAACCACAATGCAAAATGATCATTTATTTTTGAGGCTGCTCATGTTGAAACATTTGACTCCATTCTGTTATATCTGTGAGCGCTAATATCACATGCCTTGTCCTTGCCCTCTCAGAGGAATTCCACCTAGTTCAAAGAAAGCCGAGAACACAGGGCTGTCCTTTCCATCCTCTCATCTTTCAGATAGTCTGGAATCCTAAAGAACGTTACCTTTATCTCAACCCTGAGTAGCTGCACTGGAGGCTCTGAGATCAAAATTCGCCACTTCTGTTGCACATCCAAAACAATTTGCTTGGTTCAAAATGCTATTTAATTGCCAGCAATAAACATTCCTCAGACATACACGCTCTGCCCAGGAGTAACAGTGCCAGCCGGTCAAATGCTTCTCATTATTATGAGACAGACTCGCTCCTATTATCTGCTTTTTTCATTCACCAAGACAGAACAAATATTTTGTGAGGAAAATCAAATCAGCAGAAATAAATTGCACATCCAGTATGTGATTGGCACAAAGATTTACTTATCAAATTCCAAATTAACTGAATTTGTGTTGTTGTTAGTACCCAGTTATCAATTCTGTGTCTGTAGACACCTCTCCTAATTATTCAGTTCAGGTGTTTCAATCACACCCATTGCTAACAGGTGTATACTATCATTGATATAAAATAAATTATGCCTCCAACTTGTGGCAGGTGTCTTTGAGTCTTTTTTCTCCATGACTGCATCCATGTGCACAAAGTGTGGTTCATTACAAAGTTTGACATGAAAAAACTCAGAGTTCGACTGAGTTCACAGAGCCCTGATTTAAACCCCACTGACAACCATTGGGATTTATTGGAACATCAATTGGGAGTCTGAAGTTGGTGCCTGACATCACTCTTGTAAGAGAATAAACACAAATTTCCACAGACAGACACATTATGTGGACAGCATTAATATTAAGTAGTCCACTGCCAACCCTCTTTGTGGCTATAAAAGTCCTTACTCTTCTGGGAAGGCTTTACTCAACATTTTGGAGTGTGTCTATAAGAATTTGTGCACATTAAGTCAAAAGCATTTTCAGGTCAGGCATTTATGTTGGATGGAAACATAGTTCTGATTAATTCTAATTGTGTAATTGTTTTAAATGGAGTTGAAGTCACTTAATGTTGTTTTCTGTGAGCCTTTCATCCATTCATCCGTATAGTTGGTGTAACCTAAACCAACTAAACAGACATACTCTATATAATTGATAAACATAAACAGATATGATCTATACCCAATAGACAGAAAAATTCTATATTATGGTGCAGTGGGCACAATGGGTCACACAGTTGCCTTACAACAAGAAGGACCTGTGTTTGATTCCCCAGCTGTCTGGCCAGGGTCCTCTCTGTGTGGAGTTTGCATGTTTTCCCTGTGTCCACATGGGTTTCCTTCAGATGCTCTGTTTTTTTCCCACAAGATAAGCAGGCAGGGCAGTTGGGGCTACAAAAATTGTGTGTCTGTGTGTGTGTGTCTGCTCTGTCATGGACTGGCAACCTGTCTGGAGTGTTTCCTGCATTTGACTCAATGAATTAGACCCACCGCAACCCTGACCAGGTTAAAGTGGTGGTAAAACAGACAGAAAGAAAGAAAGAATAATCTATACCAAATGGAAAGATAAGCACACACAAAAGTGTTGTCACAGAAAAGTTGCAGAGTTTTGGTTCTAGACCCACTACTGCCAGGATGCCACTAATGTACCATATGACTAGTGGCTTTATTTGTTGTATTAGCATCTTCAGTAGCTGCTTTATTCTTATCCGGCTTAAAGTCAGATCCAAAGTCCACATAAAAACACTAGGCAAAAGTGAGGAATGAACCCTAGCAAGACACCAGTCCATCTCAGGGCACCACTCACCTACACAAACATAATATCAATTTAGAGCTGCCAGTTCAACTAGTAGCCTCTTTGGGTAGGTGGGAGACAACTAAAGTACTTGGATGAAAACTGCACAGGTAAACACAACCTATGACAGACAGGGGCTAGAAGCAAGGTTCAAACACAGGTAATCAGGACCCTGGTACTGTGTGACATCCAGACTAACTGTTGTGCTACTAATTAACCCATAATCATTACCAAATAAATAGACAGAGTAAAACTGACAGACACACTCTGTATAATCTGTAGCGCAAAAATGTGTATGATTTAAACAACCTATGCAATTACCGCTAATGAATATACTTGCAGCGTATACCATATGACCAATGTTTATATGATATATATAGTTAACATAATTTTTATAGTCTATACAGTCTATATTTACAGTTTATGTATTATTGATTTTAACTTGACATATATAATCTGTAGAATCAATAACAAATAGACAAGTATTATCCATATTATCTATAACAGGACAGACATAATCTATAAGGCATATTTGTGAAAGAAATATATGGAAAGAAATACTCTTTACAATCAGTTCAGAGTATATCAAATTGACAGTGTATATGCAATAAATGGACATAATTTATATAATCATTCAAATTAACAGACATACTGTACATAATATACACAATCTGTGTAAATAAAAGCATAGTTTAATCTATACCAAATAGGCAAATATAATTTATAGTATATAAGTTGTACACTGTGTGCCAAATGAGTAGACAGACTCCATTTAATTTGTACAATCTGTACCAAATCAATAGACACACTCCGTATAATGTGCACTATCTATATCAAACAGTCTATACAACTTCAAGTACAGTCTCTTATAAATATGCATACTTTGGTAATTAGTACAGTCTATATCAAATAAACAGATGCTATTCAGTCTTTACAGTCTATACTATTTACACCAAATGGATAAACACACTCCATACAATCTATACCCCACAGACAAAAATTTTTATATAATAAATACAATCTATACCAAATAAATGGTCTACATAAACATTACCAGACAGACTCAATGTTATTTCTATAATTTGTAACATTAAAACATACAAACTGTTTTGAACCTGAACAATGTATTCAAATGTACAGACCCCTTGTTTATTCTGTACAATCTACACAAATGGACATGCTGTATATTCTGAAAATGTATACCACCTTTAAAATGATCAGAAAAATATATGAAACACAGACAGACACACAGAAAGACAAGTAAACATAAACTGACCTTGGTGACCTTTGCAGAGGCAGGCACCCATGGTGACCATCAGCCAGGTAATTAATTATCTGTTCACCATGCTGAATGATTTAGGGACGACCAGAGACAGATTAGGGACAAGACGGGCAGCTTTTGAGCTGAAGATCTGACAAGGACAGAACAAAACTTGATGTCTATCCGACAGAGTGAAGCACTTCCTGCCATCTGTGGAGCTGAAAGAGCAGGGGGTGACAGAGCCTGAGGAAGAGTCAGAGTGTGTGATGGTGATAGAGTGAGAAAGAGTGAGAGAGTGAGTAAAAAGGAGGAAAAACCCGAGTGCACACTGCCTGCTGTTCGGTGTCCCTCCTCTTCCACCCTACCTCCTCCCCTGTGTTTTCCTCTCACCTTCAGCCTTTACATGCTGATAATTACACCCTTTTCACTTGTTCACTCAACCCTGAAGATGATGGGTGTTCGAGTTCTTTTGGAAAGGGCAATATTTAGAGAAGCCTGTGTTGGGCATATTCAAATTAGGAGCTAATCAGAGGGCAAAAGGATGTCATGTATTTGTAGGATACAGTTTATGTTGGTAGGTAATATTTTTCACAGTATTGACAAGATATTCTGATTTGGTCCATTGAAATTATGATTTGAAGATGAACAGTGTAGTTTTGTATGACGATAATAGATCATTTAAATGAGATCATCAGAGAAATCATGTTCATAAAAAACCTGGGAGAATAGCAAATGAAACACGGTCATCTGATCCAAAGCTCTCTTCTGCCATCTAGTGTCAACAAGTTGAACCTCAGTACCCCCAAAATTTATTTTTCTTTCTTTCTTTCTTTCTTTCTTTCTTTCTTTCTTTCTTTCTTTCTTTCTTTCTTTCTTTCTTTCTTTCTTTCTTTCTTTCTTTCTTTCTTTCTTTCTTTCTTTCTTTCTTTCTTTCTCTTTCTTTCTTTCTTTCTTTCTTTCTTTCTTAATAAGTAACAATGTGGACCAATAAACAATGTGGACCAAATGTCTGAGACCACTAGTAAAATGCAGAGGGCAAAAGGTTACATCCACATCCAACATCCATTTAACCATGTAAAAACAGAGTCCCCTTGATTTTCAACCAACCAGTTCACCTATTTAATTAGTAAGCCAGTTTAACTAACTAGACACAGCCAGGCTTGATATCATATAGCATGTGGGATACATCAGCTCCCTTCTGCTACGTGTTTACCATGTTAAAGCATTTATTGAAAAATAAGAATTTACATTTAAATAGCTGGAAGATTCACAGTCTTTGCTTTAATGTGACTCCTTATTTGGATGTGACTCCTTATTATAAAAACGCGCAGTAGAAAAAAATCAAGTTTAAACCAGTTACATGGAGACGAATGAAGGCGCACTGGGGGCAAAAGAGGCGCTGGGGGCGCAAAGAGGTGCACGGAGGCGTAAACAGAGGCGCTCAGGGCCCGATGGCGCACGAAGACACACAGAACGCACGAAAGCGCACGGGGACTTTAAGGCAGTAATATATATTTTTTTAAATCTAATACTAATTATAAAATGTTTTCTTAAATACAATAACTCAACATTACATTGTTGCTAAAACTTGCTGTAATGGGTTGCACAGTGGCAAGTTGAAGGGCAGTGTCCCAATCCATATACATCATATACGCTCACAATAGTGGCATCATCTTTGGTCAAAATGCAATTTAGCACACTATTAGTTTAATAGGATGGCAATTTAAATTCACTCAACACAAAAGGACAGTTTGGGGAATTCCTAAATATGACAAATTAGAGTTACAAATCCCTATTTGACTCAAGTCGCTAGACTACTCTGGGAATTTCAGGTGGGTAAAACTTATCTCTGTGGAAAAGCCTGACACTGTGTGGTTAAAGTAGGCAAACACATTTATGTTCCAAGAATCTAAAAGGGTTCCTAATATCCTTATTTTGGTTATGTCTTGATGGGGTCAGGTTTCCCTCGCTTCCTGTTTTTTTTTCTTTCTTCGTGTGTGTTCCTATTTGTGGGTACATAGTAAAATTTCATCCTGTGTTTTACTACTAATAAAGCCAATCTGATGGCTTATTTTGCCCATTCCCACACATTTAATCCATGTCAGGATATAAAAGCTTTGCAAAGAGGTCATTCATTCATTATTTATATATCTTCAGTGAGGGCTTTATCCTGATAGGTGTTGTGGTTTGTCTGGAGCCTATCCCAGAAACACAAGGAGCAAAATGGAAATAAAGCCTAAACAGAGCAACAACTTATAATAGAGCATCAGGCACACACACACACACACACACACACACACACACACACACACACACACACACACACAAAGAACCTCAGTCAACATTACTGTACTGCACTACTCTGTTGTCAACGTTAAAAGGAGATGCATTATCATTTCCAATAGGCCATCAGCAACATCCTACTTGTGTGTAATATCTAAATAAAACTCCAAGATAATTAAAGAAAAACTCAAATTAAAATATATCCTTACACATTGTGAATAGTAATTTAACATTAATTAACAACTTAACTCATTGGAATAATTATAAATTGCCCTCCTGGGTCCAGCGTGTTGAAAAAAAGACTAAAATCAGGGCTGAAATATATTATAAAGTAATGATTTCCAATAGGTTTAAGTTCTCTATCCCACATGCTATTCACCACGTGGGAGGCTAAAATGTCATTATAGATTGAACCCATCTGGAACCGATTTTATATAGTTCAGAATATAGTCCCATCCTGCGTCTATTGTTTCAACAAAAGCTTCTCCGGACCCACCGTGTTCCTGATAAGGATGAAGCGATTACTGAGCATAACCATGAAGGCTTCTGTAACATCTGAAACCCATAATAAACTTTGTACTTTAAGCCTCTGTATCAGTAAGGATGATATGTGGGATATTTCCACACATCATGACTAAGACCACACTGAAAAAGCTGGCAAACAGAAATTAAAAGTAATCCACCTAGATAGAGTAACACCACAGGAATTTAGTACTGAATCATCCTGAGTAAAAATCCCCAGGGCAATCCAAGAAGTCACAAGCAGGCACGAAAAATTACATTAGTGCTATCATAAAAAATAACCAACACCCCACTACAGAACTACCCCTTATGGCATCTTATGACATATAAATAGTCCTTAAATGTGTTTGCGTGACTGTGCAGGCGTTTGGGTTGTGAGAATTTACTCCCTTTATTCTAGTCAGTTTGTAACATGTTGTAGCAGTGCGGTTAATGAGAGGTAACAAGAACAGAGCAAATATATGACTACAGTTTTATAATGAAGTGTTTGCATGAACATGTACATGAGTCATCAGATTTATTAAATATCCCTGTCAATCAAATAGTGAAGAAAAAAACACCACTTATAAAACATAGAAGCACAATAATGATTAGAAAAAAGACAACTCTCACTTTAAACAGACAGGACATTTGACTGGATATTGTCGCTCAGTTGCTTGGTTTGTAATCAGTCCCAGCTACAAGTCACTTTGGATTAAAACATCTGCTAAACACTGTTAATGTAAATCTATTCATAGACAATACATCGGCTTTTTTGTAAATGGACACCCCTAATTATTATTATTTTTTTCTATTTATTTATGCATTTTCTCCCATTTTATCCCCAATTTAGCGTAGTCAATTTGTCTTCCGCTGCTGGGGGATCCCTGATTGCAGTCGAGGTGGATATATTGGTGCTCACGCCTCCCCTAAACCACACGCAGCCCTCAGCAGAAAAATTTTTTCACCTATGCGCTCTCTATCTGCCAATCAGGGTCCTTACACAGCATTTGAAGACCCCACCCACATAGTCCAGTCATTCCACCCTAGCAGAACCATGTCTGCTGCAGGCACTGCCAATTATGCCCGCTAGATAGCGCCCAGCTGACCGGTGGCAAAGCCAAGTTTCTAACCGACAAATATCCCGCTGCGCCACCTGGGCGCCGACACCCCTCATTATTAATGTATATTTTTTTCAGTTGGATCTCTTTATAAATGTCCTTTTTTGCTATATTATTACAACATAGGCACTTATCTTTTATAAGAATTCATCTGACTTCATTTCATATTCAGTCTTTTTAATTTCATTTTTAGTGTATTTATTTGCTTTCATTTCAGTTTTAAAAGTAGTCATTCGATTACTGGGAACGTATAGAATTGACTTATTATGAACCAAAGCAATACATTTGCTGTTCAAGTTGCTGTTGCTATGTAGTATGAATCTAATAGTGTATCTTTACAACTCCAAATCAGAAAAAGACAGGGGGACTGTATGGAAAATGCTCATTAAAAGCAAAAGCAGTGTTACACTGACTTTTATTTCATTGCAGACAGTATGAACCCAATATATTTCATGTTTTGTCTGGTCAGCTATTTGAAATATTAGTATATAGACATTATTATTTAGTTGCCCTAAATTGCTCTTGTACCTACTTTTTTTGGAATGTGTTGCATTCCTTGTATTTGTATTTTTCATGCTGTCCCAACTGATTTTGGGCTGTAAGAAGACATTGTAAGAAGAGTGCCTAATACACTATTTGTAAAACACAATTATAAATAATGATTAAATAAATAATAATTGTTTTGTGAGTTACCATAGCCTTCCTGTCTGCTCAAACCAGTCTGCTCGTTCTCCTCTGACCTCTGGAAAAATCCCAGATCAGCCGTTTCTGTCTTACTCAACTGTTCACTTGTCAAAGTCACTCAGATCACAATGGTCTGCATTCTAATGTATGATGTAAATTCAGACTGAAGCTCTTGACCCATGTCTGTATTACTGCTGCCTTATGACTGCCTGATTGGATAATTAGAATAATAATGAAGTGTACAGGTGTTCATAATAAAGTTGCCAGTAAGTGTAGAATCCCCACTAAAACCTTCAGTTTTCATTTTTTAACATTTGGTATAAATTATACATATATGTGATATAAGTAAACGTGTCCAATTATTCTCATAACTATTATGAGTTTATTAAATAATACAAATTGTCACAACAACAGCACAACTGATAGAGATGTTGTTTCACATCAGCTTGTGTCCTGGGAACTTCTTTACATTAAAATTTATTACATTATTTTCAGCAGTTATTTATTTTACCCAACAATAATAGCCTTGGTTTAAATACATCCGTTTTGCACCAAGAAGGTTTAAACATGTGGGAGATTAGTGCTGGGGGGCACAGAGGTAGTCTGTGCACCCACTGTGACCCTAACAAGAACTAAGCAATAACTGAAGATAGATGAAGAAAGAAATAAAAATAACATGATTAATAAGCAGGACTTTTCTTATTGTTTACTTTTCATAGGTCATTTAGCAGCTAATTCAGTTCCAGAGATCATACCATGAGAACTACACTCTCTCTGTTCTTTTGGGAGTCGTTTAGAACAATTAGTGCGAGACCATGAGGGTTCCCCTTACAAATGAGTGCTGTTTAAAAGCCACTACTATATTTATTTAATGAATAAAGCAGAGCCTCTGTTTCCTGTCGCTGACTTTCCATAATTGAGGGGATACGCGGCAGGATGCAAGGTATTGTAAATATTGCCTTAAACGCCTAAATTGAGACTCTGCACAGACATGCGTCTGAACATGTTCATCACACCAGCAGTGCCGCAGATGAGGAATTTCCTATACTTGTCCACATTTCTTAGTCATTCTCTGGATAGTTTTATGTAAAGTAACAGGATACAAGAGATGCCGCTGGCATTAAACAATCTTGAAACATAAGATTGATTTTTTTATTATTACCTTTCCCTTATTTTGTTGATTTTGATTATATAGATTAGGTTTGCAAAAGGTTTGTCAATACAGCCCAACCTGAGAGTTACCAAGTACTTCTTAGAAAAATAAACTATTCTAATGTAGAATTTTGGCAGTAATTTGCCAGTCACATATAATGGTCAAATGTAAAGGAGTCCCTAATCACTAGTTTGTTAGCAAATACTTTTTACTCCAATCTTGTGCGTCAGCAGACTGCAAATTATAAATGTGGCTGTCCAGAAGGGTGGCCACCTATTATCTCTGTCTCTGTTAACTGGCAGTTAGTTCTGTACTACATAATGTGACTTGATATGGTGATATTATCTTGTTTTTCTCTTTTAAAAATACTTAAACAATAATAATATGGTAATTTGGTAATATAGTAACTCCAGTAGGCTGCACAGAGCCCAGACCTCAAGCCAAATGAACACCTTTGAGATAAATTGGAATGTCATTTGCAAGACATTTGCAAGTCTTTGATGGTGTAAATGTACTCCTGCATCAATACCATGAACAGGATAAATCATTTTGTAAAAATAAACAAATTAAAGAATCATGTGAGATTTTATAAAATTGGAATTATGGCTAAAGCTGAACAGAAAATCTAAATAAAGGTATAAACTTCTAACCAAACTTCATATGCACAAATGTTGGTTTAGTTTAAAACCATTTTTTCTTGATTATTATCACAGTGGGTCCTTTGCTACCCAGAAATAAATATTGGGTGCAAGGCAGGAACACACCCGGGACAGGGTGCCAGTTCATTTCTGGGCAGTACTCACAAATGTAGTCGCTCATTTGCCACCTGTTTTTGGTAGATGGAAGGAAACTGAAGTACCAAACAACAGTCATTGTTAATGTGTTTGACATAAATGGAACACAAATCAGGCCAGTTATGAGTGCTATTATAGGCAGCTATAAAGTACCAAGACACTTTCCCTGAAGCACATAAGCTCTGTTTTGTTTGGCTGGTTTGTGGGACAACAGTAATATAAAAAGCTCTATAAAAACAAATTTTCCTTTAACACAAAGCTTTCCACGTTTACAGCTGGACTTCCAGTATTTCTTAAACCCACAATAATTAATCAACATTTCCATACAGTCCAATCTCCAGCCGAGACAAACACAAAAACCCAACCACGTTATATTTAGGACTTGTTCCGTAGTCACTCTGGACATCTCTGGCTTGCAGAGTCCCTTCCTTTTGTTTTTCTGTTTCCATTTGGTTTACATGCTTCTGTCACCAAAAATAACACAACTGAAGCAATAATCCATTTTAAAGAGCATGTCAGTGGTTATTACCCTGGAGAGACTGTTATAAACACAACACGGCAGCCAAGAGCCATGTGAAAGGCAGAAGGTTAACTCCGTCAAAGAATAAAATGGAATCTATTCAGAGGACTGTTTTTTCCAAGAAATGGCTCCCTGTCAAAATAATTCTTTGTGATTACGCTTTGGAAAAGACCTTTGCTGTTTCAGAGCTGTCTCTGAAGATTAGACGTGATGGACCAGTGTATGTTATTTAAAAAGAATGCATGAAAAAAGGATCAAACTTCAAAGTGCCTAAAGAAATTAGTTAACCTAGCTGAGACAAATTAGAAGTGGTGGAAAGAGAAAACCAAAGCCATAAGTGAACGAGAAACAGGTGATGTATTAATAACTGCAGGTTTTATACATTATGACTTGTTTAGCTGAAATGCTTCTGTTTAAATCAGTTAAAGAAAAATGTGGTCTGTGTATCATGCCAAAGAATTTCATGGACACAATCAATCGGTTTTAAAAAGTCACTTTTATGTCAGCGAGGCATTGAGGCTCAATTTCCCTCAGTCTATGTACACATTCCTACAAGTCTCCTTCATCACTCTGAGTTGATTACCAGCACTGCAAAGAAACTTCAGGAGATTTTCAACCTGTAAACTAAAAACACTTCCAGAAATAAGATCAGCCTGCTGGTACTTTTACTTCTTGGCAGTACAACCTAGTACAACCAAAATGTTTGACCTACCTACATTATACAGACAAACATATGTGGACATCTGACCATTAGTTTGTTAGACATCCCATTCCAAAACCATGCTGTAATGTGTCTAGGAGAATTTAAACCCATTCAGTCAAAAAAGCATTTCTGAGGTGTGTCACTAATATCTCATGACGGGGGTCTGGCTCAGAAACTGATTTCTGAAATGAACCCAAAGGTGTTTATTCAGGTTTCAGGTCAGGACTTGACAAATCATGTCTATATGGACGTTGCTTTGTGCACAGGGGCCCCAGTCCTGCTGGAACAGTAAATCCCTCCTTCCCCTCCCAAACCGCTGCCATGAAACAGGAAACTGAATTGACATCTTAATGGCTAAAGGAGAAAAACCCAAGGTGTTGGAATGGCCAAAACAAAGTCCAGACCTGAACACCAGTGACATGCTGTGGCATGATTTTAAAAAGCTGTGAATAAATGAAAGCTTGTAAATATCAAAATACTGAATCAATCAGAAGAATGGGTAAGAATACATTACGTGAGGGACTTGAGTCCAACAGAAAATTCAAATTATTGTTGCTAAAAGTGTTATGAATTGAGTGTACTTATTTTTTCCACCTAAAAAATAATTAATTCATATTTACATTATTTCCGAATAATAAAAATATAGAGTTAATAAGGCTGTACTTTTTGTCATGACTGTACCCTTTCCCACCATGTTAATTTCCAAGGGACAGTCTAAATATGTCAGTGATTTATCTAGAAGAGGTAAATTGTTGTAAAAGTTTACTCCCAATGATTCATTTGCAGATAGTACACTATACTATAGTTGTTCTTCACTAGTCTAAAGCTCAGCAGCTTCCCAGCATTGTTTATTCACTATTCTCACACCTTCTCAGACATACCTCCTTTCACCAAGTACTCTACAGATGCCGTCTTTCTTTCAAAAGGCGTAACTAAACATTCCTTAGAAATTTGGGAAACTGTGTGAGGTTAGGATGTGTTGTTTCTGGGCATATGTAGTCATACCATTATATACTCCATACTGAAACCCCATGCAAGACTTAAAAGAGACCTAAAACATTTAAGAACATACAAACCTATTATTTGTTATTGATTTGATTGTAAGGTTATTTTCTATGTAATAAAAATTATTTGTTGTATTCGCACCTTAAGGGTTCCTTCATCTGATCACCTCACCTATGTCCAGTCAAAGTTCCAGTAGCACCCAGCAAGATCCAGGTACTTACACAGATTTTAGATTAAAAAAAGATTTTATTCTGGCTTGCCTAGTTTGTTGGCAGGTGTAGAGATTTGGTGGCCCCCAAGATGGGTATTTTAATATGGTAACCTTTTAAGTCATTTTTAGTGAAGTTTTTAAACACTTTTTATCTTATTTTATTTGCATGTTTTTATTTGACCCCTGTGTCACCGGTGAAAAGTAATTGTAAAAATACAAAGTGCTTCTATATGGTAATGAGAGCTGATAAAATGGACAGTGAGTGTAGAAACAAGGAGGTGGTTTTAATGTTATGGCTGATCGTGTATATATAACTGTAGACATGCTTTGGTTACATTTCGCGTATTTTGTTGCTTGTTATGTTGCATATGCTTATTCTCTTGGAATAAAATTACGATAAATAACCTTTATACTCATTTTTACCAAGGGTGCCAATAATTCTAAAGTTTAAATGTGTAGGGAATGTGTTGTTTTGTTTATTTTCTTTTATTTAGAGGTTGTATGTGGTAGCACTAGCTGGCAGAACAGGCGACACAAGGAAACATAAGTCCTGGAGACCTGGGTTCAAACTTTACATCCAGTCACTCTCAGTGAGGACTGTTCTTTATATATCCATGTTAGTTTGGTATATCCTGGTATATCATATATCCTGGGTACTTTAGTTTCATTACACCTCATAAAACATGTAAGATTGACTAATCCTAATTGCTCCTAGGTGAGTGTGTGGTGCCTAGCTGTTTTTTAAATCAATAACATTATGTATTTATTTTTGCGGCTGAACTGTATTGAAAATGTTTTTGATACATTTGAACATGTATTAGGTATTTTAAGTAGAGCCTAAAAGCCCTAATAGTTAAATGAGGGGAATAAAAATGTCAAACACACTGGGAACTGTTAAAATGGTCAGTGAAAATTTATAAGTTGTAAAGCGTCTGTGCAGCAGTTCATGGCCTCTTGCATCTGTTTTACACCCTTTCCCACTCATTCATGTTGTTTCCATTTATTTTCACTCATTTGTCCAATAGGTTGGGCAGCCTCGGGCAGACCGGGACCATACAATGACACAAGTAGCTCATGTTATCATTCGGACAACTCGGACTGGTATTCAATGCCTGCAGCACATAGAATTATTCAAGGCTCAACTAAAAGGAAATTGCATTAATCCGAAACAGGACTGAGACCATTTTCCCAACCCGTTTCTAAAGCAGAACCAGAGCTGGGACCACCTCAGCTGCAACTTGCACATGGGATGAATAGCAGACTTCATGAGCCTCGGGGCAGACAAAACCCTCTTTCCATATGCTGTCTAATTGGTTTAATTATTGTAATTATCTGCTGGGGTTCTCGTTGTGAAGGCAGTAACGATTAATGGCCTGAGAAACACATGTCGACAGTAGGAAAGGAGGGAGGAGGAAACGCTGCAGAACGCTAGTAGAGAAGTGATAAAGTTTAAAAAGACTGTCAAATACTCCTGTCGACCAAATACTGTGGATTAATAAAACATTATGGCTTAAGCTTTCAAGAAGCTAAAATTGCTTTCAGACCATTGGGGTCTCTCAAAATTGAAATCTTTGGCGATAATTCAGCTTGTCTGTGGTGAAAACTAAGGGTTGCTCCTAGGATCCCAAGAACAGCATATCCACAGTAAAGTATGAAGTTGAGAGCATCATTATATGGGGCTGCTTCTATGCAATAAGTACTGAAACATGACATATAACTGAAAAAATTTAAACAGAGGAATGTACTGGTACATATTAAAAAATCAATTGGTCTAATCAAGGCTCATTAGGACAAAAAAAAAAAGAAGGTAAATATGGTTGCATAGGCTAACCAATCTTCTGACTTCAATTAAATATTTATAGAGGATTTTAAAATTACAAATAACCTTGGAAATTGTATTGGTTTACCAAAATAAAATGGGCCAATATTGACACATGATGCTGCAAAACCTCATCTTACCACAGAAATCTTAAAGCTCTAATTAACAACAAACAGCTTTGCAGCAAAGTACTAATGTTAGTGGGGTCTGAAAGCCTCTTAACATGATCAATTTTAAAATACATGTTTATGCTTTTAAATACAATTTTGTTTATATTTTAGTTTATAGTTAAAATCCTTTTTAAGAGGAAATATGCACTTAATGTATAGTGACAACAAAACATTATGAACTGAATGAATATTGGCACAGAGATGCTGTAATCACTAATGAGGAATAAGAGGGCCGTGCCACAATGCAATATAACAATATAGAACTTGCCACATACCATATACCACACCACCTAAAAACCAAAAGTAAAAATTATTGTGTTGTTTTTTGTATTTTGTCCCATCAAATTATATGAAAACAACATAAACACAGAAAACGACTCAAAATTGAAACATTTTCTGGACAAATAAGTGTCTGTCCTAATGTCCAGTCCCAGAAAATAAATAGTTGCAGAAATCATTGAAATCCCATGACATACATATCCCTTTAATGTTTCTGTATAATTTAAAATAGACCCACGTATCGAATATCTTGATGAAAAGACTTTCTTGGCTTGAGGAAACGTGCAGTAGACAGAATTTCATTAATCTGAACATGAGAGGGTCGTGATCTCCACTTCCTGACTGTGATGTGAATGACATAGCCCAATTTACATTCTAGACCCAATTTACAATTCACATTGCTTACCATAAAAATACAACTTTAATAACTGATCATACCTTTACTGCTGGTGTTCAAGTGACTTGATTTTTTTTAACCCTTTAATGGTCTCACCAAGAAAATAATGTTTAAAAAAATATTTCTTTGCATTTCTTAGGTTCTTGGGACTATACCAACAACAAACAATGTTTTTACTAGTGCACACAGTGTTTCTAATGAGTCTCGACCAAACAGTTGAGATGATTACAAAAACAATGCAACTTTTCATGGATGATTTTCAGCTGCTTGCTTTAAGTTGACATATAGGTTAGAAAGACTTTTCCTTAAAATAACAGTGTCATCTACCAATATTTTTGAGTTTAACACATGTACAAGATGTGTACAGCTTATTTTTACCCAAGTATTACCAAAGTAAGCTTAACCAAATGGTTGAGCAGACCATTAAAGGGTTTTAATTGCTGGAGTTTTTGAAAACCTTCTCACTGTTGGTTTAGTATGTAAAGTGAATAAAATCAAACATTTCCTGTGGCATGAAAAACAGATAAGATATAATATATGGCATGGTGATAGATAAGCTTATAAAGGGCACATTCAGCACAGGGCAGTTAGGAAACATTAACATGAGAATAGCAGTGTAATAAAATAACAAGTGGCATTTCTATAGAAACAACTACAACAGCGACGCAGACATAAAAGAAACCCAGCTGACATGTAGTGTAATCAAGATTTGTGTTTAACTTTACTAGGCAACCTGATACACAATTGTCTCCCCTCCTTCCTAAATAATGGTTTTATGAACAGGAATTACATAGATCAAATAAGTAAAGCATGGTAATATAATAAAGTTATCTGATTTTGTTGAATAACATAAGTATAAGTGATTTTGCTTAACAAGTATAAGTGCTTTTGTTTATTTTTGTTGTGGATGTAAAATGGTCTATTTCACTGTGTATTCTGTTCTACCTGTTTTTCGCTGTAAAAAGTTAATCATTTACTTTAAAAGTCCCTAATAAACATTAATTCATTTTTTACTAAAAACTTCATTTAGTGTACTACTGCTGTAAAAATAACAACATACACACATATTTATGCGCTTAGACCTAGGTGTAATATAGACCAGCCAATCTACAGAGAAATAAATGTGAAGCTCCTCACAGTGACTGGAGACGAAGATCAATCCTAGGTACCCAGTACCCTGGTGCTTGTCACCCCCTCTGTACCAGCTGCGCAGCTGTGCCAGTCCATAATTATACAACACTACGTTTTCTAACTATGGTTTGTAAGTCAAGATCTGAGGGAAAATTTCAGATGGGCAAAGGAAAATAATAACACAAATGTCTGTCTGATAAAAAGCAAATACATTATTTTATACTAAGAACATTACACCATAAGTCAAGCGTGGTAGTGGGACAGTAGAACAGAGTGTTCTTTGCTGCATCAGGACCTAAATGTCTTCACTGAAGGAGAAATAAATTTCACTCTCAATCAGAAACTCATGAGGAGAATGTAAGGTCATCTGTCTGTGAGCTAAAGCTGAGGCATAGTGAGTTACACAGCAGGACAAAAATGTGGGATCTACATGTCTATAAAGAAACATTTTCTGACTGTTAGAAGTTTTTAAATGGCCCACCTTAAAGTTAGGTTAAAAAGTGGGCGTCCTAACTTTAACACAATGTAGATGCTGTGAAGCTGAATTATTGTTCACAGATGTTAAATCCACTGCTGTTAACAACTCTTTTAAAATAAACTAAACTGGCTTGTTTATTTAAATGTTGCTTGGTGCACTTTATCACTCCCTGTACCCCATTTATCAATCAAAGGGGGGCCATAGCACTCACACCAACCAGATGTTTGTTGGTATTACAAGGCTGTAATCACAATATTCAGGATGGGGGGGGGGGGGGGGGGGGGGGGGGGGGGCGCTGCCCCAATTAATAGTAATCTATATTTTAATAACCGAACAAACCCCCCCCCCAACATCAAGCTTATTAGCTTGATGTTATGTTAGGATCTACCAGTGTTCCAGTTAGAAGGATGCCCCCCTCCCCAATCCCGGTAGATTTGGTCTATGTTCAATTCATGTTCAATCCATGGCTACATCTTTAGTAGCAAATATGTAATAGCAAAGACAATAAGAAAAGGCAATGACTTTTCCAAACTATTGGACGCTAAAGCAGCACATGCCTCAAATATTTAGTTTTATGAGTACTTTTTGTTTTATAATTAAACTATTGATTGTCTGCATTGTAGTGACAAATTTACACAAAAAAATGTATAAGTAAAATTAGCCATCAACAAACAGGTAACTGCTTAAAGCCATTTTAAAGAATTAAAGATTTAAAACAATTATTTAAAGATAATGGGTAACAAATGCAGGGAAAAATTTAAAGAATAAGAGTAAGAACTGAGGGAAAACAGTTTGCAGAAGAAAGACCAATATAGACCCAAATTGGAGGATGTGTGTTTTGGTCAGAAAGCCGTCTCTAAAATTAGCTGGGATGTAAATTCCACAATGCCACTAGCTTGGAATCGAATATGAAAAGTGTTGTACACTTAAAAGCTTAGGAAATTAGCAACATGGGCAAATTTACACACAGACAGATTCATACATGAACAGTAGTGTCAACACATGTACAGTGTAAAGAGGTTTAAAAACCGAAACATTTTGTAAACTACTAAAAAGAACAGAAAGCCAAAAAATGAAAGCCGCAGGCCCCACACAGGCCAGTCCACAGTAAAAGCACAACCATATGTCCGACGCTTAAGGCACCCATGCCTGGCCTTCGACACAGTCCACACACATGCTATTGCGGCTAGCAGTCTGAGCCTGGAGGAGTCGCAGGCACACACCCACACAGCCGTTCAGAGACAAGTACGCAGCACACAAGCCACAGCCTTTACAACGGCAGCCAGACGCACAGGGTTCTGTTTACTTGTACTTACACATGCATTGATTGTTTTTTATTGGTTAATACGAAATCAGACTTCTGTCTGCTTTTCCAAATTCCCTTTTCTGTCTCTCCTAACCAAAGGCGAACAGAAACACATCTAACCACATGAGACGCCCAGTACGGAAAAACAGATGAGGGAATATCTCAACATAGCCCTGGTTTCGGGTCTCCCCCTCAAAGGACATGCCATTTTAAGGACCTGGGCTCGGGCAGAGGGATAAAGCAGTCACAAAGCCACAGACACGCCTTATAGGAATAAGTGAAAGAGAAAAAGGACGGAAAGCTTTTTGTTCCCAGGCTCTGCCTACCTGTTACACTTCCTTGACATTACTTCTTATTCACAAAAGTAAATATTTGCATTTCATTTGTGGCCTTTCTATCTTATCTAAAGACGTGACATTGTAATCTACATTGAGAGTAGCTGATAAAGTCAGTACCGTGGGTGCTAGGAAAGTCCCTTTCTATCCATGTTAAGCAAAATAAAGTTATGAACAAGAGGGTTAAGATTGAGGAAAGTAAATTATGCTAAAGAAGTACAGTATGTGGTACATTGAATCTAACTACATTAACCAATAATAATTCAATCTTAGATATGAATATTAACAGTGTCAGTACACCAAGGTTTACTGAAACAAAAAATAACTGCAGTGCAAAAGAAACATTTTCCATGTTTGACAAAGACCAAGTACTTCCAACACAAGTGTTTGGGGGGGGTAACTTATCACTTTGACAGTGACATCATTGTCTAGATATTATTAATAGAGGGTGACGGTCTATGAAAGCTTTCTGCTGCAAAGCAAGACATGCAAATTTGCTCTAGTGGCTAACATTGTTTTTTTCATTTTATAGTCTTTAAAAAAAATCCTGATAAGGCTCACGATGGGTACAGAGCCACATGCAAACACTAAGCACAAGACATGAACACACCCTGGAATAAGCACCCTTCATCACAAAGCAGCACTAATTACACCTAAATGCAGAGTTCTGTATATCAATGCTGCAAATAAATATTAATATAAATGTTCTTGTGCATCTGGTTTCATGATTATATATACAGTATATTGGTTGGAAAGATTTCTCAAATAAAGTAGCAAATATGATAAAGGTAAATGAGCTTCCTAAAATCTTCTAGGAAAGGTTATCAAACAACACTTGATGAAAAATCTAGACAGGACTAGCTAACAACTAAAGCATTATTAATTCACGAGTGGCTTTATTTAAGCATTTCTGGACAGGTCCACCACCCAGGATTTCACAACTGATGAAATAATGATAGGCCAGATAAAAGCCGTAAGTTAATTAAAAAGAGTTGCAACTTGGAAATTGAGTAATAACAGTAAGTACCAGTAAATAATGAGTAATAAAGTGCACTGAAACCATTTCTGTTTCTACACAGCAGACAGATATACACTGCTGATATACTATATGAGCATTTAGACTTAGACAAACTTTACTGTTATTCATTATACACAAGTGTACGCAGATCGAAATTTTGTTGCAATTACCTCGCATGGAATTTAAAAAGTAGAAGAACAAATGTCAGATTAAATAAAAATAAGGTTGTGTATAACAACATACCCACAGAAAAGCATGGAGATGGGAGCATCATGATATTGGGCTGCTTTTCTGATAACAGGACTGGAAACATAAGAAGTCAAGTACAAGGACATACACTATACGATCAAAAGTATGTGCACACCTGACTGTTAGCTTGTTGAAAATCCCATTTTAAAATCATGAACATTAATGGGCAAAAACTTTGCAACTATAACAGTCTTTACTTTTCTGAGAAGGCTTTCCACAACATTTTTGAGTGTCTGTGGGAATTTGTGAGGTCGGGCACTGGCTCACAATGGATATTCCAATGCTTATTTAAGGGTTTATGGTATTAAGATTGGGGCTCTGTGAAGGCCACTGGAGTTTCAACAATAAACTTGACAAAGCATGTTGTACATTTACATAAGTATATTATGCAGACATTAACAGGTAAATGGGTGATGGCCAAAAGAGTATAGCCATTGACTGTGGCACACTTGTCAGTGTACACTTTGTGCCAGTCTAAAGCATGGGAAAATAGGAGGGTTGATAGCATCCAGCATAAAACTGTCCCATGTCTGGTATGCAGACCAGATCCGCTGTGGCAACCCATTTATAAAACCTATAAATGTATTTAGGAAGAGAAGCAATATAATGAAATATCACTACTAAAATAGTATGTAAGCTTTAGTAAAATAAAAAACAACCATTCTGTGGTGAAAGACAGATTTTATTGTGACTGAAAAGATCAATGACAATGAAATCCCAGCGAAAGATTTTAACACAATAAATAAAAAAATAAATAATCTTTAAATAAGGTACAAAAGGGTTGTTTGGGCAAATCTGACTTTAGAACATGCCAATGTTTGATGTGTATATTTATCTGTTTTAGTTTTTCCTGAAACATGAATAAAGAAAGGGTAAAGAAAAGACAGCAAAATAAAAAAACAAATAAAAATGAATAGTTCAATTTGAGATAATTTGAAAAAAGAAAACTGTCATTTTGTGGTGTAAGTATCCAGATACCACACTTTCAGAATCACAGACAGAAAACCAAGGAAAACTAGATGTTCAATAGTAAATCATTTGAATTCAATTTCTAGCTCTATCAAAAAAAGAATCCATAATAAGGCACAATAAAGGTCATATATTCTGCATTATTCATTAAACTTTTTTTACATTTTGACAGATTTCAAAGTCTTAAAACATTGACAGTACAGACAGAAGATTAATGCCTTTTAAAGCATTTCATTCCTTAACAAATATCTCTTATTTGCATTATCATTACCATGTAAGTAAACATGTGCTGGTAAAACTAATTACAGCTTGGTCTTGGTGTTTATTTTGGGACTGTACTGGGACTGTACTGAGGATTAGGATTGCCCACACACATACTAAACATATTTTGGCATCACACAGAAAAGATTCTCCCTGACATGATGTGACATTTCTGTACATCAAATTATAACCTAGCACATTTTTTTCTGAATGCCACATCCCTATAATGGTCCATAATCATATAATATGAAACGGGACATAAAAAAGCCAGGCGTTTAGAGTGAATCAATTTAACCACTGAAATTTCTTATTTAAGTGCTTTTTTGTGGTGTGTCCCTCTCAGGCTTGCTTCAGCGCGTTCATTTTAACTACACATATATACTCGACATTTCTTTAAACAGTAAAAAATGTAAACTAAATTTGAATGACAAAGCAAAGATTGCTCATAACATTCGACACATGGTCAGCTCAAGCTACACATGATTGGAAGGGTATTAAAACCATTACACTGCAATCTAGTACACTTGTATAGGTTGTCTTTAAAACGCTGTTGTCTTTTGTTTATGCCAGTCTAACTTAGATGCTGTAAAATTGAACTGCATGTATGTATTTGTTAAACTTGCCCTTTTTAACCAAAGACATTTAAACTGATGTTGCACCACTATGATCTTGCTGGCAATGCCAAGCTTGCAGTCAATTCACGGCTAGCTCAAGCTACACAGGATCCAAAATGCTGTAAAACCTTTAAATCTGCAGTACATTTCAGTTTGTCAGAACTCCAGCTTCACGTATTCTTTGTTTCAGCAAGTAATATAAACGTTTAAGGTCAATGCCAGTGTAATTCAAACATCGCAATGCCCCTATTACTACACCTTTGAAAGAACTTGCCCTTTTTTCAACATGATCAGCAGATGACAGTGACTGCTGATCCTCTTTCATCATTTTTGCAAAGTAAGCATGCGTGAAACTAAAAAACTAAGAAATGTAAGTGTAATTCTCTATAAAAATAAAGTGTTCCAAAATATATTCAAATATACACAATTTGACAGATTTTACTCATCGCTCCTGTTTATCAAATCTGCTCCAAGGCTCCTTTGTTACAGAAGTCCATCTTGTGAAGCAGGAGGGTGCTGGTGGGCAGGTCGACGGCCATCCCTGCAGCCCGAGCCACCGTATATTATTGCTCTGCGTTTAGCCAGTCAGTCAGAGATAGTTTGTGGCCCCTTTAGCAAACTCCAGAACTTGTAGGAGTGCTTCACACAGCAAATACACTCAGAGTGCTGGTCTGGTCTTTAAGTCCTAAGATGCTGTAGGCGATTCTTTTCAGGTGTCCTGGCAGACGGACGCCAATGTTACGGATGTCTCTAGAAAAGAGAAAATAGAGAGAGTTTGAGAAAGAGTACAAATAAAGCAAACTGCAGTGTCTGTTTGTAAAGCCAACACACTTAATACACTTGGGGACAGTGGTAGCCTAGTGTGTAAGGCTTTGTGCTATCAACTGAAAGGTTGAGAGGTCGAATCTCAGCTCTGCCATGTAGCCACTGTTGGGCCCTTGAGAAGGCCCTTAACCCTGTCTGCTCCAGGGGCGCTGTACAATGGCTGACCCTGCGCTCTGACCCCAGCTTCCAAACAAGCTGGGATACATCAAGAAAGAATTCTGTTGTACTCTACTTCTGTATATGTTTATATGACAAATAAAGGCTTTCTATCATTCTATGACCTGCAAATTAATACAGTTTGCAGGCACTAGCTGCCCTCTTCCATACACATTTATTTATTTATTAGGATTTTAAGGTCATGTTTTAAACACTTTGGTTACATTTATGACAAAACAGGTAGTTACTCGTTACACAAGATTCATCAGGGGAGAAAATGCAAACTTCACACAGAAAGGACCCGGACCGCTCTATCTGGGTATCAGACCCAGAACCTTTCTGCTGTGAGTTGACAGTGCTACCCCCCTTCTATACACCACTGATGGGCTTCCTACAGATCAGAGCTTCACTGATAGACTGCAGGACGAATTACACTCTCTGGTACTTCCAGACACCGGCAGACTTTATGGTCAGAACCCGCCAGTTGAGAGCCACTGTTTCACAGCTTATTTGCACAGTATTGATTTAAAAGGCAATAAAACCAAACAACACTCAAACTGCCGCCAAGTCCTAAGTACATTTGTAATTAACAGCCCGAGTTAACAAGGTTTTCCATTCCGTGCCATGAGTCACTATTCCTAGCAACACCAGCCACTCAAATAGTTTCTGGGCCTGTTAGGAGTGCCACCATGGCATAACAGACGGAACAGCCGACCATAAAATAAAGAAAAGCCCAAAAATGGCAAAAACACACCCACACACAGGGCATTTCTGCTTCTCTGCACATAGTTCATTTAATGCCCAGGTTAAATACACCCATGGGAATGAAACAAATCTCTTCCAAACTAGAATAATAGAGTATAGTAGTCCATGCTGTGGGTCTCTTAAAGGTCTGCCACATCTCTTTCTTTGTTATCCCAATCCACACCTCTATGAGCTCTATTTTCCACCCGTAATGATGCCTTTATGCACATATGCCCCTTCATTTCAGTTAGTTGTTTTAATAGCAAGCCACACAGCTTCACAGCCTCAGCAGGGAGAAGCCGTGGTTCCTGGCTTTTAGTGAGCACAGCCCATGACTGGTGCTGCGGGTAAAGGGAGGAACGACGGAAGGCATCAGGAGAGATGGAGGAAGGGAGGAGGATGGAATTAAGGCAGAGCAGCAGGCCACAAGTTAAAACATCCCGGCCACCAAAATATGAAGAAAACAAACGTTTTTGTTCCCGTCCTGCAACTATATTTTCCATTCGGTCTTTCTACAGACTCTCAGGCCCTTCTCTAAACAAGCTCTGAAGTTTTCTTTTACACAGAGAAACTAATCCAGAAGCTATGATAAATGTCTTGTGGGGCAGTTAAATCGTAATTACACAATGTGGTTTGCATGCTGGCCAAATAGCATAAATCGGCTGTGGCTGTACAAGCGTATACTTGTAAACTGCACATAAACTGCTGTCGCGGTCAATAAGAAATCCTCAAAAACTCATGTTGATGCGTTCTTCTAATTACTGAATCTCCGAGAAACAACTTTTTATCAATTATAAGACTGCTGATGCTAGTCAATGTGTTTACATGAAGACCAATATTCCCATCATTAGAGTTCAGCAGACACATAATTATGTATGCCATCACAAACTATGTTAATTAAATTAGGATGACTGTAATTATTTTTACATAAGATACATATATTAGATTTCTGTGTATCAGCCAGTACTCATACTGAATAATGGGCTGCACGCTTAAACAAGCAAACACAAGTAGGCAGGGCCGAGCAATGATACACTGGTAAATTTTTTACTGTGAATTTCTACAAATTCATGAACAATGTTAGCAGGTTATAAAAAAACCCTCAAATACTGATCACTACATCATATCTTGATACTTAGTAGGATCCTTATTTAAGCATAGCTGTATGGTTAATCTGTGCAAGTAGACCTTTAACAGAATGTCCTTCATATTTTAAAGCTGTGTTTTGGGGGGGAGGTTTAGAAGCATCCAAAATCACATACTATGTTTTAAAAAAAGTAGGGTAGGGATGTCCTTACAGGGTTTGCATTAGGGCTAATACAGGCATATTTTAGTGGACAAGGCTGTGTTGTTTTAAGCAAATCATGATACTTTACACCACTCACTTAGTTCTGCTCCATTTAAGCTGATGACCTAGTATGAACGTGCAGCAAAGCACTAAGTAGAGCAGGTCTCAACATCTGAGGTAGAACAACTGTGCTAAGTTTTTAAACAAATGTAAACTTTTTATTAAAATACTAAGGGGAATATATGTTCGAAGAATTGAGTATAAAGGAAATCTGTAAAGACATTTCATGTAAAGCTATTTAAATGTCGAATATGGAACAGTTTTATTTCTCTTTAATGTATTTAAAGAGTAAACTGTGTGAATACTATACTAAATACTATACAAAAAACAGTAAGCACACCATTGGAAGAACTACAGTAATATAGAATCCTTATAATTAGCAGTAAAATGGCTAAAGATTAGTAACCTTAAGTGTTTAGGGAAAAAGCCACACCTGAGCCACACCTGAGGAACCTTCTGATCACTAATCCAGAACTTAACCTCTGAGCTACCAATGATCCACATGTAGACATGTTAGTGAAAGTATGTTCACATGAACACAATAATCAGACAGCAGCAATAATCACTTTGCTGATCTCATTCAGATCATTCACACCATTCCACAATGACAGACTCTATATGCCTGAAGCTACAATATTCAAATCTAGGTTTTGCATATTGACCGTTTGCTACATATTTTGAATAGCACCAGAGAGCAGGAGAAATAATATTTGGCAGCACTGTCATTTGCACTTCTTATGCTTGTGTAACCTTTAATAAGCGTAAACTGATAATGAGAAACTTGTGGGTGGAGTAGGTCAGCAGTGTGCTCTCTGTAGCCATGTGGTGCCATAATAAAAAGACAGGATATCTGTACTTATGTGGAATTTGGCCAGTCACTTTGATCCACGCAAATTTGCCTCTTCAATGCCCAAGTGTGATTTACTTTTAGTAATACTCACTCGCTTTTCATCTGTAGAACCTGCTCCATGCTGACGACGCCTGCCATGTTGAAGTTTTCACTGTACTGGCTCATTTTGATAGATTCTAGCCATTCAGACACCGATCTAAACGGAGAGCCATCAGAGCCGCTGGTGCTCGGAAGCCGGATAGAAACTCTGGAAGGGATTAAAAAGAAAGTCATGATTTGTTTTCTTGTCTGAACTTCTTATTGTTAAAAAAACAGTTAATGAGAGGCACTGAGAACACTAAGACAAGAGGCACTTGTCAAAACAGTCACAATGTGTTCCTACTGTTTAGGAGATACAGTTTAAATAATCCCAAACAATATCAAGAAATTCCATTTCATCAACTTCATCACTACTAAGTTTTGCTTTGCTTTAAAGTCATGAAACTGAATTTCATTTATTTACTCTTCCCTGGAAGAGGCAGGTACAGCTGATAGTCTTTTTCAAACTTGTAGGTACCAGTAAAGGAAACATGCTTTTTACTGTAATTTACCATGATGCACCAATTAATTTCAATTTCATGCTTTACCACCACTTTATCCTGGTTGGGGTCGCTGTGGCGCAGTGTAGTTTGTTTGTTCATCAGTTCACAAGGTTATATCAAACACAGTCATGGACAATTTAGTGTCTCCAATTCACCTCACCTGCATGTCTTTGGACTGTGGGAGGAAACCGGAGCATCCGGAGTAAACCCACACGGACACGGGGAGAACATGCAAACTCCACACAGAAAGGAATCGGGCTGCCCCACCTGGGGATCGAACCCAGGACCTTCTTGCTGTGAGGCGACAGTGGTACCTACTTAGCCACCGTCCGTGCAGACAGGAAGCCAATCCATCACATGGCCATTTCCCTCTCAGTGAAGTCTGTATGTAGACACCCGACCAGCTGATAGTAGTGCTGGGATTAAAACCATGGATTTCAGCAGTAATAATGCAAGAGCAATTTACTGCTGCACCGCCCATTTCCAAAGAAGTCTAACTACACACTGTAACCTAACAAGTCACACTGGATTCAGTGAAAACATATCAGTTCAAAAGGTAGCTTTATTTAGTTATTTATTTGAAGCATTTTTCAAACACTATAAGACAAATTTGTCCTGAGATGCAACAAACAAAAAATTCTGTCCTTGGCATGACTGACTACTGAATCACTCCAATTTTTAGACATTTCTTGGGACATTTGGGATTTCAAAAGCAGGATGTGTCTGTTTTAAAGCTCTGAAATGTCACTGGACTACATACAGTATAAATACTAAATTCTTACCTAGGGTCAAAGTCTGCAATAGTCTTAAGGGAGTCAGGACTCTTGAGGAGTTTATCTATCAGGCTGACAATGTCTCCAAAGCGTGGTCTTTTAGAACGATCCTGCTGCCAGCACTGCAGCATGAGCTGGTACACTGCAGACGGGCAATCCATCGGAGCAGGTAGACGGAAAGCTTCATTAATGGCTTTCATCACCTACAGCCAGACAGAATGAAAAAAAAAAAAGTTTAAACAAGTTCTTAAACAAAAACAGTCTTGCATAAGAGCAGAAACACTTAGCTTTTGTTTAGATTTATTGAGATGTGACTGTGCAGTACCTCGTGGTTGCTCATGTCCCAGTAGGGCCTCTCTCCAAAGGCCATCACCTCCCACATGACTATCCCGAAGCTCCAGACGTCACTGGCCGAAGTGAACTTTCTATAAGCGATGGCCTCTGGAGCGGTCCAGCGGATAGGAATTTTTCCTCCCTGTGAAAGAAACCACAAACTCGGTTCAGAGCGTCTGTTTTTTGTTTTCAAACAGCGTCCAAGAAGTAATAATAATAAATTGTAGCTATTAAAATAGAGACAAGCAAACAGAAGGTCTTCCTGTATAAACATTCTACTAAAAATATTTCATTAAATTGTTAGGTGAACGTACACTAGTGGTGTAAGTGCCCTCAGGGTCATCCTCAAGAACTCGGGACAGGCCGAAGTCAGACACTTTGCACTCGAGGTTGGAGTTGACCAGGATGTTGCGGGCAGCCAGGTCTCTGTGTACATAGCTCATGTCTGAGAGATACTTCATCCCGGCTGCAATGCCTCTGAGCATTCCGACCAACTGGAATGATGACATTTCTCCATCGTGATCCTAAAAATAAGGTAAAATGTTAGGAACATTTGTTCCATAAAACCTCAAAGTTTAAACGTTTTTGTGCATCTCTTGTGTTTAATGGCCGTACCCTGAGATATTTGTCCAGTGCTCCGTTCTCCATGTATTCAGTTATAATCATGGCATGCTTGACTAAAACAAACAGAACAGACACGATTTAAAAATATGTTCATTCATTATGAAACCCACACACTAAAACTGAATGAATTGTACAGAACCAACAGAAATAAATGTAAGAATAAAATTAGAATGATTACATTTGGTGACCACTCCCTCCAGGCGGATGATATTTTGGTGGGAGAACTGTCCCATGATGCTGGCCTCACTTAAGAAGTCTTGCCTCTGCTTCTCACTGTAACCAGGCTTCAGGGTCTTTATGGCCACCGCTAACTCTTTTCGTCCCTGTACCTTCAGGATGCCTCGGTACACTTCTCCAAACTCACCTACAGTACAGAACCCCCATACAGAACACAACCGGGCGTTAGATAAGCCACACTCTGATCTTTGACAATCATAAGGGTAATTAAGTGACACTTTAAAAGGAATCTTTGAAGCCATCTCAGATGGCATAAAGAGGAAACGGTAAACAAGGCACGAGTGGGTGAGCACCTGGATCTGGGGATACACCGAAACTCGAGTGGTCAGTGGTGCTGTGGGGGAGGGGTGGGTGAATGCGTGCAATATAGGGGCCTGGGAATCAGCTGTCATGCTTAGAGGAAATGGGAAAAAGGGCCGTGGGAAGGCCTGCGGGGGAGTTCATAGGGGAAAGGTGACCACGCTGCCTTAATCTTCTCATCGCAGGGTTAGAGTGGCGTGAGCATTGAGGTATAGCAAATAAAAATGCAGGAGTTGGTTTAAAATAGCTGTTTATGCCAAAGCTCATGCATAAATAAACTCTACATTAATTGGCCTGTTATCTTCATTCTACCATTTGCTCTCTAAAAGAGGGCCATATAGTGGTTAAGAAAATAACAGCAGATGCTATTGAGAGAGGAGTACGTTTTCCTTGTCCAATATTTATAGAAACATACAGAGCAAAAATCAGATAAAAAGCTCCAGCTCCAGGCAGAGTGTTATAGCTATCTAATATCTCAATATAAATACTAAAATGACTAAAATGAGCCTTTTTTCTAGGAAACTGAGAGATTCAAGCCATGACAATTTCTAAAATAAACACATTATCCCAAAATTTGTGTCTTCTATGGCTAAAATTGTGTTATTTTTTCCAACAAATCCTTCCTTCTGAGCCCATCTGGCTAGTAGTTATAACTGACAAGCTGACTGGACATAAGTAACCATACTGACCACAGGCCGTTGACTTTTTTAAAGTGCAGCCAAAGAGACAAAATTAGTAAGAAACAACTTGTGTTGCAGACATGGAACAGAAATGCAAAACCATACACTATTTTGTGGCAAAAGAGCAATGTCCAGACAGCAAACATATAAAAAAAGAATAAATAAATAAAATAAAAATAAAGGGTTGTCGGTTCACTCATTAACAATTATAAACACTGACAAAAAGACAGGACAGATAAGAACCTGCTCCGATGACTTTCTGCTTGGTGATGTGGTTCGGATGAATCTCGCTGGCAAATTTGAGCACAGCCGTGTTGGGGTCTTCATATGTATGTGGATCAACATAAGTCTTCAGAGGCTTTAGTTGCTCTAAAGAAGAGAGGATTTACTCAGATTAGTAAGATTAGTAAGCAGTAACTCTTGAAGGCAAAACAATTGAAAAAGACAATTGGAGGAGGGGGGATCCCTCTTATATTAACCTGGGCTGGAGAAGTAGGCATCCTCTGGATCTTGCCTCGCGTGAGAGCTTTTTCGGCTATGGAGATAAAATAAAACAAAGTGTTGGATTTTTAGGCATTCCTTCACATACTTAAAGTAAAAGAGGGGCCGGTGCCGGAGCTGGCTCCACTCAGTCGAGGAGTACTTTGATAAAAAAAGCAATCTGTGTTTGCCAAGTGGTGACAGGTCTAGGTTATCAGAGACCACTACCGAGGTTCAGGTCACCTTCACAGAGCCGCTACAGTCTCACACCAAAAAGAAAAGAACCAACCGCCTCCTATCAAACAATGTACTGCCCCGGTTCATTTCCTTTCAAACATGGCTCTTGTTAAAGAACACTTATTGAGTTGCATTCAACACAGATTCTTCCCTCCAAGTGGTGAGGAACAGATATAGATAAAGAAACAGCTCTGAAAAGGGTGATACTGAATAGGTTTGGGTCATTTACTGGGAAAAATAGAGGCAAGCGTTGGAAACAGACAAAAATGAAGTGGACGAACATAATGAAAAAAAAAGAAATAGTTTCTGACCGTTTGTTTAGAAGCAGGACCACCACTACAATAAAGAGTATGGCACCTCCTCCCATCACAGCTCCAAGAATCACAGCCGTGTTTCCCTGGTTTGGAGGAACTAAGACAAGAACAGAACAAAATCAAACACACTGGTTCTAAATAAAACATGGGATCTACACTACAGTCACATCACTGCCTTTATGTAATATACATAAATATACATAACTAGGAAAATTATCCCTTATACAATAAAAGAGTCACATTAAATTTAAAAGGACCTTAAATTTAAAGAAAAAGTGTAATACATTAATGGTTTCAGCACTCTGTTGCAGTTACCTTCTGGCGGTGTAGAGAACTCCTGTTCCACACCAGTGCTGCTGGGATTTCCCTCAGCACTGAGAGCTTGGACTTTAAACAAATATGCAGTGGAGGGAGAAAGATCACTGATCTGGACCGAGGTCTTCTCCAGCACCAGCACTGTGTATGTCGTGACCTTCTTGTTGATCTTTGCCTCATCATCATCCTTTAGAGACATAATCCTCTTATTTCCAAAATTGTAAAATGACAAAGTGATTCTTCATCTTACTGATCACCTACTATCACACACACACATTTTCACTGGATTTTACAGGTAAGGGATTGTAAGGTATTAAGAGTTTCAGACTATATAGATTATATACAGTATTATTACATGGAAATGATCAAAATAACATGATGAATTAATGAGAGTCTATTTTTTTCAGCATAGAAGGAACCAACACATACTAAGGCAGGTGATTTGAAACATTAGCACAGGAACGTACTAAGAAGTAGAATTTTAAAGTAATCTAAAAAGAAAAACAGAAGAAAAGTCTACAAATTTGACTGGTTCAGAAATAATCAAGCTTTTAATATTATTATATTAAGCCAAAGAATCAAACAATCATTCAAATTCTTTAAACTGTACGTAGATGACAGTAAAACAGGCATTTATTAGCAGTATTAATCACCTTTTTCCGGTACATAAGCTCGTAGCGGATGGTGTTGGGCTTGGCTCTGCGAGACACGGACCAGGACAGCGACAAGCTTGTGGGGCTGCTCTCCACCAGTGTCATTCCAGTCACATTTGGAGGATCTGTGATGAAAGACAATAATGGGTGTAAAAGGTGTTTTACAAGCAAAGACACTTAAATTAATGTCCTGAAACAAATGGTTAATTACAGACCTGTGTAGTGCAGGGCTGTGTTAATGGTGCTGGTTGCTCTCCGAGGGCTGAGTTGGGAAACGCCACTCCGAGCCTCCACTGTGAATGTGTAGTTCAGATGTGGCTCCAGCTCGCTCATGGTCACGGTGGTCTCCTTCAGGTCCGTACTGCTGGGCTCGAAACGCACCTTTTCTCCACAGGGCTGACACACTCTAGCATCACAGCGCTCACACACCACACTGTAGGAAATGTCAGAGCGCCCTCCTGTATTTTCCGGGGGGGTCCAGGACAACAGCAATTTGCCTACAGCCATTTGCGCAGTGGTGGCAACCAGATTTCGGGGAGGTGAAGGCAAGGCTGAAGTGTATAGGAAAATAAAACAGGCAAGATCTTAAAAGAATTGCTTAAATGAACTGCTATTTTACATCTTTGTTTGGTCGGTGGGTCATTAACAACAAGGTTAAGTAAGTAGAGTTCAACTCTATGCAAAAGAAAAGCATAATGATGATCTGTTGCTGTTAATTCTGCTCTAGACTGGTGCAGTTTTCATTCATTAATTGTCAGTAATCATTTAATTCCAGTAAAGGTCTGTTCCTATAGAGCTCAGTCAGATGTCCACATACTTTTGGCCATTCATTTTTTAGGTGTAAATACATCCATATATAAAGATAATGATTCTATTAATCTACCTTTATTACTCAAATACATTTTTATTGGTCAAAGCCTGGTTAGTGTTCCTTCTTCATTCTGAAATCCTCCTCAGTTGACACAATAGAGGGAATTTAGCCTTTATACCCCCTATCCATAACAGACACGTTTCCTTGCACCAGGATACTCATAAGTGAGAGTTTGCTGAAGGTGAGGCTGTTAGGTCATTCTCTACCAGATGCTAAGAGCAAATATGTCTCAAAACAACGTAAACAGTAGTGGGAAGCAACAACAGGGTGATTTTCGGTTTGCCATTTTCTTTCTTTTCCCACCCATACGACCCGTTTCAGTAAGCTTGGTCCTGGTCGGGTGAGGAAATCAAATTTAGAGCAGGTATGTGGGTACACTATGGGCCACTTGTCAATGTAAACCCCAGTACATTTGGGAATTTTGCAAAGTGCCATACCATAGGGTAGAGTGTGGTAAAAGGGGAATATCACATTACATATGGTGGAAAGCAAACTCTCAGCCATTACCACCCCATGCTAGACTGAGCACACCACACTCTGTAACACAACCCAAATCCTAACAAGCATTGTTGAAAATTCCTGTCAAAATTTCTAATCATGCAAAAAATTATAGCTATTTGTGTAATATGTAAGAAAAACAGAGTCAGTTTTAAGTATTAAGACAACCTGTAGGGAGACTTGTTTGTAATCCTCACCTGAGCAGGGTGCCGTCAGGGGGTCATCTGGGGCTCGGTAAAACCCGTCCAGGCAGGAGCAAGTTGCAGCACCAGGACTTGAAGGCCGAGTGTTCTTTGGACAGGGCTCGCAGGCCTCATTGGAGACCGAGGCTTTAAAGAAGCCTGGCTTACATTCTGTGAACACAGCAAATCAAACAACTTGGATGAGGAACAGAGAAAATAATCTGCAATAGTACTTCTTCAGAACCTGATAACGTCAGACTTCTCTAATTTAGCTTCTTTTGATGTGCTGTTTTTGTTTAAAGCACATCAAGATGGAAAGGGAAAAGAGAAGAGCATACAGACTGAGTAATACTAAAGCAAACTTAAACCGTCCACCCCCCGTTCTCCGAGCACACAGGACCAGTCGTCCCACATTCCAGACTTTGACATCGATATTAGAAAAGCGGGTGACAGAACAAACTGAATTAAGCCAACAGACATGAATCTATCAGCACAGATTAAACAGGTCTTTTGAGAAATGGAGCAAACGACGCTCCTGCACAGACGTCCTATTCATATTTCCAGTGCACTCAGAGTAAACTCTATGAAATTAAATACAGTATGACATGATTGACAAAGACAGCAGTGGGTAGATTTGCAGACAAATTTTGTCATGCAACCGTACATACACTGTACAAACAAGAAGACAGAGAAGGTCTCCTTTGTTTTGCTCTCGAAACATTCCAGCATGTGCAGCTTATGTCCTTCCTCTGTTTACTAACACCCCCCCCCCCCCCCAACCCCACCCCCACCCCCACCCAGCGCACACGCTTTCCTCCTACTGTACATTTTATCCTACAATTGTAATCAACACTGAAAATGTGAAAGCAGAGCCGACTTTATCTAATAAGCCACAAGGGCATCTGTGTAGGGTCCCATGGCTGCCAGGGCATTAGTGGAGAGCTGGCAGTACAGAAAAAGGAACAGGTCCTATCTTTTAAATGGGTTGCTTATAATATAATTACATAACAAATACTAATAGCAAATTCCCACCTATGCCTAATAAGTTCATCTGACAGGTTGAAAACATGCCTTACCACCCTCCACCATGCTTTAAACTTGCATCTACACAGGTATATTACATTAATCATACCATTACTAATTAAATTGGGGCCCATTTGATACTAGTTATGTCGCTGTTATTAACAAACTTCATTTCATTTTATGGTTAGGGTCACAGCCAGAATCAGAATCACAAAGCACAATGCACCAACACACCCTGGACAAGCCGCCAAACCACTGCAGGGCCTCAAACATCCCCTTTCCCCCAGACACAGTCAATCATATCTTAATGAAGATGAGTAACCAGCAAATATCATTACTGGGGATTCAACCCTGGATCCTTGCGGTAGTGAGCTAGCGTACTTTACTGCTGTGCTATTACAATATACTCACTTCACCTTAGGGCTCAGAGTTTAATGTTTTTATATTACCCACATAATGCCAACAAGACTGGCACCCACACCACAGGATGCTGAGTTGCGATATCTGTGCAGGGTTTTAAAAAATTAGATTTTTTTTTTTTATCAGTGGCCCAGACAGGATAATCTGATAATCATTTAAAACCAACCTGAAATACACATCAAAATTAATTTGGCTTAGCCAGTTATTATGTAATGTAAGGCAAACATTCACTTCTTTGACTCACAGTTTGACAAAAAAAAGTCAAGTTAGCACACAGTAATCCTAAAGTTACCAACCAATATCATTGCACAACAACAGGAATGCATGGTTAGATAATTTGCATGTACACGTGTGTGTGTGTGTGTGTGTGTGTGTGTGTGTGTGTGTGTGGTATTGGAACACAGCCAACAGTGCAGCAGGCGAAAAGAAAAAAAAAGGTAAATCTTGGTTTCAGTGTTGGGGCAATTTAAGTACATTAATCATGTGAAGAAGTAAAAGCTATAAAAGATTTGTTTTATCAACTTTAGATACATGATACATTATAAGATTTATTCTCTCTCTCACTCCAGTGGCAACTGTTTGACCAATCAAGGTCTGCACTGTTTTTCGACCTACCCATATACAGCCTACTTCAGTCTGCCTGGTCCCTGGTCAAGAAGGGTAACCAAATTTAGTACTGGTACTTAGTTGCACTATGGGTCAAAGTTGGCAACAGAAACAACCACTTAATGTGGGTCACATGTTTACACAGGTACCAGACCTTAATGTACCATGCTGTGGAAAGAAGCAAACACCCAACATATAAAAAACAATTATACTGTATAGCCACGATAGACACTAAAATCGTGTGGTGATGCTGTTATAGTTGCAAAGAAAAGGGCCAATTCCATATTAATGTCCATAGTTTCAGCAATGAAACAAGCTCATATACATACATACCAAAGCAAAAATCACTCCTTCCACTTCCAGTATTGTTGGTTTGTTTGTTTTTTGTTGTAGACATGTGTATTGTGTAAACAGTATTAATAACAACCCATGCCACTTCTTCCTCTTTGTATCACTTGCAGTTTGTTTTGTGTTGGGCTGCCTGGAGAAACAGGAGGGGTTTACCCAACATCTACATAACTTAAATATATGGGCTCGAATTCTCAGATTTCAAAAGAAAATACCGAGCGTGAAACTAATTTAGTGTGGCAACTAAAACTCAGTCGACGCTTTAGCAATTCCTCCTTTCAAGTCCGCTACTCATCTTGCCTCTGTGCCAGCTGTTGCCAGGATTTTACTGCAACTCGTTAAGGCGACCCTGCTCAGAGGTGGGATGCGGAGAGACTGAGGGGTTGTCGGTGATGGAGAGAGGGATAACGACTCCTGCTGAGGTTGGAAAAATGAGGGGGGTGTGGGTGGGTGTGAGAAGAAAAGAAATCTTGCTATTTACTACTAAGGGGGCCAAACAGCTGCTGTTGTGAACCTTAAATCAAATGGCCACAGCCTCCTGGCCATAATCCCCTGAATTCCTGGGTCTCCCTGGCCCACTTGCCAGGGTCCAGCATGGCCATTCATCGGGTCTTTCATACCAGACAACAAGCCCAGAACGTCGTTGCATTCAGCCAGTGAAAACACTTGTTGCAAATATTAGAGATGCCACATGCCTTATGAATTCACAGGCTGCCTTTCTTACAAAGCAAAATAAAAAATAAAAAAAACCTCCCTAAGTGTTTGTGAAAAGTATATGAAGGCTTTACATTTAAGACTTAACCTAGTAGTGAAGTTCACCAAAGTACCAATTTATACCGAGAGGGAAGAGAACTGCAGCTCAGACTCTCAAGCCAACATAAAGCTTACCTTGCCTGTGGACATTTTTATTTTTTACATTTAAAAGAAAAGCCAGAGAAGGCTTTGTCTTTGTGCACTGGACACAACAGGAAGCAGGAAGAACGAGGCTGACGCTTTGTTTCCTTCCGAAAGCAGCCAATCAAAGCACGCGCAGGGTCAGCGAGGAACTATACACAAACTCCTGAGAGAGGAAGAGTACTGGTTTCGATAGCAAAAATACAAGGATAGGTCAGAGAAAGTAAGGATGTATGACTTTTTAGGAACAACTTCGATTTTGCACTAAAGACATTATGACTTCCTGGCAGGCCAGGGGAAGGGAAGGCAGGCCTGCAGACACTCAGGGGCACACCGTTCTCTGTTTGGCACCAGGGGATTAGGTCTTAAGAGGCCCTGAGTGACTGTTTGTTTATTGTGAGAGTAGCTGAATCCTGTTCTCCAGTGGCCTGGCGAGCTCTGGGAGTTGTGCAGGTTGATTGGAGCGGTCAGGGTGAAGACGGATGAGCCGGTGACATTAACGGATGGATGGTGGGTGGGAAGGTCTGAATGAATAAGTGTATACATGCCACTGGACAACAGGAATCCCTCCAGGACAGGAGTTGGATGGGAGTGTTTCGCATAAGAAAAAAGACAGGGAAACAAAAGGGCCAGTCATTCGTTCTGAGCTCAGGGAGGACTTACATGATGCCCCAGGCAGCAATGAGTTAAAGTGTCTTGCTCTACTTGGAGCTGATGGCCAAGTAAAACAAACAGACCTGGAGTGAGTGAGTGGAGTGGCCAGGGGCCTGTTACTCAGCAGGAAGAGGTTACATTCAGAAGTATGACCAGTGGGGGAAGAAAAACATACACACAACAGCTAGGGGTAGAATAATACACCTGTATAGACAATGTATCATTATATTAGTTAAAAAAAACATAAATGGTCATATTTATAAATGTGCGTGTCACTGTGAGCTACCACAACAGCTTTTACGCACCTTGGCATAGATACCAAAACTAGAACTAGAACGGTACTGAAGACTAGAACTAGTGATGCCAATGATTAAGTGGTTACCCTACATACAAGTCACTGTTCGATTAATGCTGTTGGTTAAAAATGTCTTTTTTTGCGTATTTACTTCCAATGGCACCTGCTTTACTCCGACTGAGAGCGCAGCTACAGTTTGTACAGAGAAAAAGCACCAGTTTAAAACAAACCCCGACACACCTATGTGCAGATGTCAACTCTGTGTGCAGCTGCATTTGATGTTTACAATTTTATGCATTTCTATAATTGAACTCATAAATGACTAAACTATTTCACATTAAAATACAAATAGAAGCTGCTTTGTATCAGCATGGAGTCTTACTGCATGGTAATCTCTGCGCATGTGGATCTGTGTGTAATGTGTAATGTAATTTATTTTACAAAAATGTGGATATTTTGCATCATTTTCCAGTAGATGTACAACTCTGTATATCATCATGTAAAACCTACAGAAAAGCATTAAAATGCCTTATTTATCAGTATCAGCATGTTTAGTTAGTGCTTGTAATGAACAGTTTGCTACCAACTTGTTTAAGTTCATCCTAATGTTTTACATTAATGCCTGTGACAATGTTTTAATCAATAAAGCATGAAGAATTTTGGATATAAAACTTGTGTTTTACATTTTTATTAGATGCTATAAGCTTGTTGATTATTGTTAAACTGTCATCTAATGATGTTCAGTTATCGCTTAAAAGAAACTGGCAAAATTTGAAACCCTAACTGGTACACAACTCTTCCAGTGATGTTGCAACTTGTTTCAATTGTTTGGCATCTTTATCCAAAGCTAACTCGGTCAACTGTGCCTGCTTAGCATTTTTATACCTAACAGACATGGTCTGGATAAAAACATCTGCAATCGTTACACTTCTCTACTCACTTTTTATGATTTTATCTTTGTCGCTCAGAGGAAAACCACTTTAAGTGGGCCACATTTTTACAGATAAACTTAGAGTTGCTTCTCTTCTTGGAAATGCTTTGTTTTTAAGAAATATTTTAGAAATGAAACAAACCCCATGTAACCTAAAACATAAGTGGTGATAACCAAACAAATTGAGATAATAAAGACACCTGGTGTTAATCATTCCCTGCAAAACAATGAAGCCTTACAGACACCCAGTTACTGGCCTTATACTTAATACAATACAAAAAAGCTGTGTTTCAAATATCACACTGTGCCCTAAAAAGTGCACTCTGGTTATAGATGAGGATGCAGGTATGCACACGGGTAGGATTGATGCACTGCTTAATGACGTCCCATTTCTAATGAAACAAGCATCTACCAATGAAAAGAATTTAAACAAGGTCAATCAAACTTCTTATTATGTCCATGTCAGTGTTTAGATCAGAAATCTCTCTCAAATTTACTATTCAGTCTGCTTTCTCAGATCACAGCAATCACAAAACTGCACTTACTGTATTTAAATCATATCAGGTTGTGCACTGCTACTTCTATGTTCATAAAAAATACATAGATCACAAAGCCTGAGACTATTCAGTTTGGCATTTCTTTCCTCCTTAACTGCCCATAGATTTTCAGATATGTTTGGTCCCTGATTTTGATACCCTTGAAGCTCACAATCATATCAGTAACCTTGTTTTTTCATCTTCATCTGTCAGCATGGCATGTTAGCGTGGTCATCCGGTCAGTGCAGACAAAGCCTGGCTTTCGAGCGGGGGGTCAGTGGTAACATTAAGCCTGGGGGAGGTTTGAGTAGTTTGAGAAAGGTGCAAGGTATGGTGGTGAGAGCATTAGTCCAAAGGATTATGGGCCCAATGGACCAGCTGTAAGAGCATTACATCTACGCTTTACAATTCCACTCAGTCTTTCATCTGGTCGTTAACCGACACAATAAATGTTCTAATCCCTTTCTTTTCACACGTTATAGTCCTTCACAAAGAGGACAAGGAGAGCAGGAGGCAAAGGATGAGAGGAGCAAAAGGCTCAGGTAATAAGAAGTGTAGAACTTAAGAGATTTTCAGGTTTTGCTAATTTGTTCCCAAATCCTGAAATGATACATTACCAGAAATGATTCTGGTTTGGAAGGTTTATGCAAATTAAAATGTATTATAGTTATTATAACGTTTGGCACATACCAGCTTTCTCACATTTTTGTGTAAGAATGAGAGGATTCCATAATTAACTAAATAACTACACACAACCTTGGAAGATGACAGATTTACAGCAAAGTCTGTGGTTTAAACATAGTAGCCAAGTTTTCACAAAAAAAAAACATACAGTCAACATCCAAAAATGTTTGGCTTGCATACAGATTTCCTTAAATTCAGATGGCAGCCCTAAATACCAGTGCAGTTCAGGTGAAAAAAAACCAACCAAACAAAAAAAATCCCTTTTTGGAAAGCTGGAAAGTAAATGAGTGAATGAAAGCACTGAATTCAACAATAGAAATCCCTGAGCCGACGGGTTGGTGGGTCAGGGAGGATTAGCAGGCCTCCGGTTTCCGCTAGAGCTTGTCCTGTTGGGGCCACGAGGCGCTGGTGTGGGGGCAGGAAAGTGCTGACCTTCTAGCTCAACTGCGTTATGCACCAAGTGCATAAACTTTCTACCCACAGTCTCTGTTATATGAATTTTATATAGAAAATGTGTCACAAACAGACATGTGTCACAAACAGGTTTTATAATAATACTAGTTTAAGGTTTAAAACTACAGAGAGATTCACTGCACTGAATCAACCACATGTATAAATGTTAAACCTAACAACAATTTGATGCATTTTTACTGAGTTTTGGCAATAAATGTGTTTTTTTTTTTTTATTATTGATATCCCTATTTTTAATAATGTCCAAGCCTTTGGACCAAATTGGATCCAGTGACATTAAACACAAAAAAACAAGCAGATCCAGCATTTAAAGACATGGAGTCCAAAGTGTGTTTCAAAAAGTGCTTTGGACTCTTTAAATGCTGGAGAAGCTTGTTTGTTTACAATCTTTAGCACTTTTTGTCCATACATTATATAATGTATACAATGGTACATACCATATATAATGTAAACAATAATCCATACCTTATATAATGTATACGATGGTCCATACCTTATATAGTGTATACGATGGTCCATACCTTATATAATGTATACAATGGTCCATACCTTATATAGTGTATACGATGATCCATACCTTATATAATGTATACAATGGTCAATACATTATATAATGTATACAATGGTCCATACCTTATATAGTGTATACGATGGTCCATACCTTATATAATGTATACAATGGTCAATACATTATATAATGTATACAATGGTCCATACCTTATATAGTGTATACGATGATCCATACCTTATATTATGTATACGATGGTTCATACATTATATAATGTATACAATGGTCCATACCTTATATAGTGTATACGATGGTCCATACCTTATATAATGTATACAATGGTCCATACCTTATATAGTGTATACGATGGTCCATACCTTATATTATGTATACGATGGTTCATACATTATATAATGTATACAATGGTCCATGCCTTATATAGTGTATACGATGATCCATACCTTATATAATGTATACAATGGTCCATACCTTATATAGTGTATACGATGATCCATACCTTATATAATGTATACAATGGTCAATACATTATATAATGTATACAATGGTCCATACCTTATATAGTGTATACGATGGTCCATACCTTATATAGTGTATACGATGGTTCATACCTTATATAATGTATACAATGGTCCATACCTTATATAGTGTATACGATGATCCATACCTTATATAATGTATACAATGGTCCATACCTTATATAATGTATACGATGGTCCATACCTTATATAGTGTATACGATGGTTCATACCTTATATAATGTATACAATGGTCCATACCTTATATAGTGTATACGATGATCCATACCTTATATAATGTATACAATGGTCAATACATTATATAATGTATACAATGGTCCATACATTATATAGTGTATACGATGATCCATACCTTATATAATGTATGCAATGGTCAATACATTATATAATGTATACAATGGTCCATACCTTATATAGTGTATACGATGGTCCATACCTTATATAATGTATACAATGGTCAATACATTATATAATGTATGCAATGGTCCATACCTTATATAGTGTATACGATGGTCCATACCTTATATTATGTATACGATGGTTCATACATTATATAATGTATACAATGGTCAATACATTATATATTGTATACAATGGTCCATACATTATATAGTGTATACGATGGTCCATACCTTATATTATGTATACGATGGTTCATACATTATATAATGTATACAATGGTCAATACATTATATAATGTATACAATGGTCCATACCTTATATAGTGTATACGATGGTCCATACCTTATATAGTGTATACGATGGTCCATACCTTATATAGTGTATACGATGGTCCATACCTTATATAATGTATACAATGGTCCATACCTTATAGTGTATACGATGATCCATACCTTATATAGTGTATACGATGGTCCATACCTTATATAATGTATACAATGGTCCATACCTTATATAGTGTATACGATGATCCATACCTTATATAATGTATACAATGGTCAATACATTATATAATGTATACAATGGTCCATACCTTATATAGTGTATACGATGATCCATACCTTATATTATGTATACGATGGTCCATACCTTATATAGTGTATACGATGATCCATACCTTATATTATGTATACGATGGTCCATACCTTATATAGTGTATACGATGATCCATACCTTATATAATGTATACAATGGTCCATACATTATACAATGTATACAATGGTCAATACATTATATAATGTATACAATGGTCCATACCTTATATAGTGTATACGGTGATCCATACCTTATATTATGTATACGATGGTTCATACATTATATAATGTATACAATGGTCCATACCTTATATAGTGTATACGATGATCCATACCTTATATTATGTATACGATGGTCCATACCTTATATAGTGTATACGATGATCCATACCTTATATTATGTATACGATGGTACATACCTTATATATTGTATACGATGATCCATACCTTATATAATGTATACAATGGTCAATACATTATACAATGTATACAATGGTCCATACCTTATATAGTGTATACGATGGTTCATACCTTATATTATGTATACGATGGTTCATACATTATATAATGTATACAGTGGTCTATACATTATATAATGTTGCTATTCAGTGCTGATCCTACATATAGGCTTTCCTACGACAAAAAAACCCAATAAAATGCATCCATTTCTTCCCCTACGCTTTTTTTCTTTATTTTGGTCAGGGTCACAGTGCGTCCTTTTTTATTTTATTTTATTTTTCTTAAACATTGCAGATTACTTTTAACATCTATTTTTATTAACTGCTTTGCTTAAAGACATTATTGTAGGAGGCTTATATGTTCAGAACAGTCCTCCTTTTCATGCTGTATATTTTGATAAGACAATTTATCGTTAAGCTTGCCAGGGACCAAAGTGTGCATTTCCATTAGAGCTTCCATTCTTAACTTAGCCCGTCAAGAGAAGTCAACAAACCAAACTGAATTAGTGGATGCGTCATGAAAAAGAAATCTTACTTATGTATAACAGAGTGACGATTTTCACGGGTTTCAGATGTGGAAAAGGGAACATTAGCCTGAAGGAGAGGTGTGAGTAATTATAGGTCAGCCAGAGGAAAAACCTAAAGCATTACAGATCACTATTGTGCTCAACATATTTCCAAAGCTCTCACTCATCAGTGCACACCGTGAGAAGTGGCTACGATTTATATGCTAAAAGAAGCACACGCAAATCCTCAGATTTCAGGAGAACAAAATAGCATTCAGACTCAGCTCTCCATCGTCTGTGCAATTCCCTCACCTTTCACCTCCACAGTTCTGTGAAACAATGTGCTCCGTGGGCCGGTAAACTCTGCAAACAGCCCAGCATGAGGGCTGAACTTAGACCTGGCTCAGGGTTGATTTCTTTATCCTCCTATTATTCTCCAGATCTATTGCTCTCGCCACAGGGCTCCACACCAAACACAGCCTAAGGACTTCAGAGACGCGTCCAAGTCGTATTTAGTGGAGGAACTCAATCACTATGAAAGCACGACCGTTTTAAAGTCCTCTCTAAAGTATTCAACATGACAGGCTGCACCTCAGACTCTATATAAACACACATGCTTTAGTTTGGCTGGTGCGTACTACCAAGATGATTTGATTATAAAAGTCTCAAATCATACTTTATCTCATATTTATCTTAACCTGCGTAATTGCGAGTATCTGCGTCTGAGGAGCAGACGGGGAATAAGCAAAGCTGTTTATTTATGGTATGCTATCTGACATTTCCACGGCAGGCCCTCTTAAACTGTTTAAACAGCGCCATGTGAAAATGGATGTTTAAACCTTTAGTAAAAGTCTCCTCTAAGACCTGTCCTTTATGCTAGAAACAACACTGAAATTAAACCTGCCAACAACAATGTAAATGGTACCTTGACAATCAGTCATTGGAAACACTACAGCATTGTTTATGGTGACAAAAAGGTATAGAAAGGAGATGGCCGGTTTTCTAAGGGAGACTAAACATTTGCTTTGGTGTTAGTTGATTTTCTTGGGCACTCCATACTGAACATGGAGTATAATGGAGTTTCTGAGTGACAGTATTTGTATTTACTCTAGGTTTTTTTTTTTAGACTGTCCACGTAATTCTGGGTACATCAGTCGGGTCAGCTTTGTACTGACTTCAATTGTATTTCTGTAGGGCTGGCATTTGGGGTTTTGGACTTTGTACCACATTACCCATAATAACAGTGACATCCAGCAGTTTCAAAACAGAGAATAAAAAGAGAAAACAAGAACTGAATAGCTTATGTTTTATAAATCTGACTATTTTATGCATTGCGTTCATATTACTGTTTCATCTTGTACTACTTTCTATTAGCAATTAGATAACTCATTACTGGGTAACATGTTGGGTGATGCAGCGGTGTATTAAGCAAGCCCACCTCCGCGACGAGACCCAGGTTTGAATCTCAGTGGAGCTATCAGTAGCTGTCTATACAAACATGCTTGGCTATGTCTTAGGGGAACAGCTGAAACCCTGTAATGGATTAGCACCCTGTTCAGGGTATTTCTGCCTTGGTTTTTTGCTATAATGAACAATAAACAACACACAATTTGTTTCATTATGTTAATCTACTTCTAAGCACAGGCCTTCTTCTTTACAATGCATAAGCATGAGCACATTTCATCAATATTAATTGATGAAATACTAATGTTTATTTATTACTTACTTTAATTCTAAGCTTTTTGTTGACGGTCATTAATGCACTTATAATTTAGAAAAAAAAATCTGTGTACTACTGGTGCCAGGTCATATCTTCTGTGATAATCTCTAAAACCACTACAAACCATTAGTTCCTTTTATATTTTAGCACTTAAGTAATGTATTGTGAGGTTTTCCTATTTTTTGCAGTAAAATATTATCTCAATATTCATTACCAAACTATGTTTGGTCCACTATGTTTCTAAAATACTCCTGGAAGGAGCAAGCAAATAAAATTTAAGTTATAGGCCAGAGAAGAGCAGTGTGCACAACATGCACTTACATCTCCATCACATATCCGCATCCAACTCAATTACATCCCAATCATTCACTAACTACACATTAGAGTTCAAACTCGGTCACAAACAAGATTTATTCCCAGTAAAATAAGAGGGAAAAAACAATTACACTGAAAGAACTGGAAATACAAATAACAGCCTGAAGTATTCCATGTCATTATGCCCAACCAGCCTTTTTATTCCTCCTCATGCACCTACAGGCATCCTTTTTACAGAAACTATAGCCCAGTTATTTGTCCAACTGAGCATCGGAAAGCTTTATGGCCTGTGACAGGGCGTTGGCACACTCCTCTTGCGCAATCTAACCAGTAGGTTGGGCAGCAAGGCTTTGTGTGGTCAGCGGAGGTATGTGTGTCTTTATGTGTAACAAGATTAGAAGTGTGGAAGGGAGTGTATTGATAGAAAACTGTTAGTGTTAACACTGAAAGGACTCGCCGCTACTTTTCTCTAGCTGCCACCCTTTAAGCTTAAGACTGTGGCACTGATTTGTCCCTGCCAATTTTAGTGCCCTCCATTGCTTGCCCTTCCTCAAGCACAGATCCTTCAGCAAGAGGCTGATCTGGCCTGAAGCTCTCTGTGGGGAATTCCTTAGGCCTGTGGTAATCAGGGAGGGTTCTTGGTAAACCTTAACAGGAATTCATCAAAAGAGGTGGGGGCAAGTGGGACCAATAGCTCCAGCTAAACACTGAAGTGCATTGTTCTGCAACCTTAACATTCCATTCTCCAACCTTTCCACCGTTCCCTCCCTTTCAGTCTGTGACAACCTCCATATCTCTACCTCCGACCCAATAAACCAGATGAACACCAGCTCGTCCAGCACTCATTGTTTTCCTTTACCTAAGCAATAAAAGAGCAGGCCCAAGAACGATTTAAAACAGGATGGCTATAGGAAAGGATTTGTGTGACTCTGAACAAGAATTCAATATTAGGAAAGATCATTTGTATAAATAACTGCCCTTAAGTACAAAATACATTGAATAGCTGTCTTTTTGGCAAGGCTTTGCTTTAGATTTTTTTCCCTCCAGTGGTCATATGTCATCCAAAAAGTGGTTAAAAAAACAGTAAATGAGAAGGTGCTGAAACACAGTTGACACTGTCTCGTCACCACGGGCTTAACATCACCATGCTGCTGCTGCTGCTTTTGCCCATGTGATCAGCAACAAATTCTTTCTTAGAATAAGGTGACAGTTTTAACAGGTTTTCTACCTATTAAAATTAAGTGACATTAAACTGTGTGCGATTTGTGCAAACTAGTGGATTTAAAGGGTGTAGTCAAACCAGCCTTTTCATATAAGCACAGAGAAGTAATCAGCTAGAGCAAATGAAAATGATCAGCACCAACTGGTTATTAGTCTGCATTGCTGTGTGTATGTTCAACCCAGCGGATTGTTATATTTCAGTCATATTTTCAGTTGTGCCTTACAATTATGTGAATTCTGACTTCACTATACTAAAAGTATAATCCACTTTACATGTCCAAGAGCCAATCAGAAATATTTTCCATATGCTTTAACGATTTATCTTAGACGCTACACATATCCTAAGTCCTGAAAGCTTCATTAAACAAAACGTTGGCGTGTTGTCTCAGTCGTGTACTTGCCTAAACAAGAGTCACAGCTACAGGAAAAGCTTTGTTAAAGTGCTAGGGTTTTTAGGCATTTGTAATGGAATCATAGTAAACAGGTCCTAACATGCCAAGACATTTCTTTAGTCATAGAACGTTAAATAACTAAGCACTCACTAATGTGGCAAGAAAAGAAACATAGAAAACAAATCAAACATGCAAGAAGATAAAAGATATAAAAAACAGAAGCAAAGAATAATATACATAAGCAGGTTTTAAGACCCTAAAGTACAAGTGTTTGCAAGTGTCACCAATGTTAAAGAAATAGAGTCTATTACTTGATTTTTAACACCACTTTATCCTGGTCCAGGTCACAGTGGGTCCGGGTTTCCCTGAATCACTGGGCGCAATGCAGTAACACACCTGACAGGACAGCCCTCCTCAGAGATAACCAATCAAGTCTGTATGTAGACTGGCCAATAACCCTGCTGGGGATTCAAATCCTGGATACCACTGGTAATGGGCTAGAGTAATTTACCCCTGTGCCACCTGAGCACCAATTCAAATAAATAAAAAAGAAATTATAAACAAGGTTGCATCATGTATATTTTGTTAATTTTTGTGATTTTAACTTGGCTTAGTTTAAACCTGAACAAAAAATGTATCAACCAGACCAAACTGCTAGTTTTCACACTTTTGCTGAATGTTTCTGGAATGCATGAGAAGGGATTCCTATCATTTTTTTTACCCAAGTATAACCAACACAGTACGTATTTAACTACTGTGGAACAAATGCCCATCCCTGCGCCAGAAATGCAAATGGAAAAAGATCATATTATCTTTTCCTGAATTTAAATCTGTGACCAAAACCACTGCCTAAATGAAAATCAGACTTCACAGCAGCAGCAGCAGCTGGCACTCAGAATAGAAACTATCTGTGCTAGACAAAATAGGCTTGTGCCTTACCCTGACATGCATCGTCCACGGCTTCATATCCAGGGCGGCACTGGCACTGGCCCACAGGAACCACCCATTCTCCATCCACAGTGCAGTAAATGCGCGGTTGGTCTTCACTTTCAGCATTTTCCACACATGCCCCAGCTACCTCCCGTAGGGCCTGGTTCTCGCCCCCAGCCACTGTCTCGGGGAATGCTGCCAAGCTCTTTACAGTTGCTGGGCACATTTTGTAGTAAACCCTAACAGAATAGATAGCCACGCAGGCCCCGATGTCCTGAAAGGCCAAGTAAAACCCTTTACGGGAGAGATTATCCACTATCCGCGTCTCTGTGTTGATTCTCATATCTCCAAGGCCAGAGATTTCATCAGGTGCTATAGTGGTCACTTTGCGAAACTGGCCTTTGCGGAAGCTGGTACCAATATCAGCATCGGCTTCAGAGGTGTACAAGTTGAAAGTCTCTTTGCAGGTGAGCGAGTCCGCATTGAAAGAGTTGCAGTCACGAACTAGAAAGCGTATCTCCACAAAGACTCTGGTGGCGGACGGGTGTCGCTGGATGAAGGTGGTGCGCAACCAGTTGTCCTGCTCTCGTGCCTCCACATTGCAAATAAAGTAGTTATAGAGCAAGGTGCCATTAACAGCCTGCTGGCCTATCTCCCACTGAAAGCAAAAAAGACAGAACTTTTACAACCAAATCAATAAAAAATGTCATATACAGAATTTAAAGTTATCCTGAGGACTATTAAACATCCTCTGGATGGTCACAAAATAGCCACGCTAGTAAATGTAACTTGGTGTAACATTTCAACTCAGAAACAGAGTTTGTAATTAATTTTCTTTGCATGTCACCACCATGCCATTAATTAAAGAAGAGGAGGGTTTTCCTCCCAGTGTGTGGCATTACAATAAAACAGTCTACACCATTCACATACGCAGCAAATGCTTTTATAAAAGCTGACTCCTACACTTAACATATTTCAACATTTTAAAGGTCCCGTATACTGTCTTTAAATGCCAGGCAGCTCATTAAAAGTGTAATTAAGCCAGCATACGGTCCAAACATGCTGACTGACGACTGGTTGGCATGGTTGGTGGTTTGCATGTACGAGTTTTTTCCCCACTGACTGCAACAATGTGCGCATTTCTTTTGAATTTCACATTAACATCTTATATTTGGTCAGTTTTCCATGAGAACTTTACTTTGGTTAAAAGGGAACTAACAAAAAACGCTAAACACCACGTTTCCCAAGGTGCCACATGTGCCCTGCTTTAAATGTTAATGTCGCCCTTATAGCTTTGCACTGCTGAACACAGGGCTTTAAAACAACAGCCAGTGTAAAGCTGCAGTAAAAGAGCTGCAGGCATGATCTCTCTGCTCTCAGGAGAAGTACAGACATGTCTGAGAGGGAGAGGAGCTACAGCTCAAACCAATAGATGATTAATGCAAACCTGGAAAAACCCTTGAGAATTAAAACTGAACTTTGCAAAGTATTACAGCATCCATTGCGACAGAAGTTGTGTTAAATAAAAGCTGAGTTACATACCCCATTCTGATCAGGCCATGTCAGCCAGCCCAGCTCTCCTCCGGATGCCATCATGTCCAAAAGCACCTCTGTGATAATGAAAAAAACAATTATGTATATTTATGATGTGTATAGTTGACTTAAACTTAAATTTCACAATTTTTGCAATTGTTTGAAATGCATTTTTGTCCAAAAAAAGTTTACTCTACATTTAAAAACATACATACAGTAACTTTACAAAGCTTAAATGATATATGTAGCACTGCAACATTGAAACCGTGCTCCCTTCTAATTACTTGTTGGTTATATAATTGACTATAGCTGCTGACTTCTCTGTGCCAATGTAAACAAGCCTTGTTTAAATACATGCCTTAAAAATGGAACAGTGGTGCTTTGATCTCCCATAAATGAATAAAAAAGCTCCTGGAACACAAGTGACATTGACCACAGTCAAGTGAGCTTAGAGGACATCCTGTTTCCAGGTTTGTTTGTTTTTCTCCATGTGATCAGCAACAGCAACTTTAAGGTGTTGATTTTGTACCAGGGGCTTCAGGAAAAAAAAGCTCGTTTGAATGTGGACAGTGCTCCCCATGCTCCAGCAGCTTCTAATTCATGACAGACCTGTTTTAGGTATGTCAGCCTGTGAGCCATGTAAAATGTATTCAAATTTGCTGTGTGACCAAAAGCCAAAAGTCTATAGGCATAGTCATGTGCTTACTCCTGTTGAAATATTAAATAATGTATTAAATAAATATGAATATTTACTTTTCTATACAGTACTGTTCAAACAGCCACTGATGAATTCAAATTCTAAACATTTTACTGTTTGTTTTAGTGTCATTACCAGTTGCTCACTGCTTTAAGTTGTGTTTAAAAGTAATTTTATCTGAAGGACATTTTAAAACGTGGAGGTTTAAATGCTCTAACAGGTGAAACTATGTAGCTGTGCAGTTCCAGCACATGGAGTGCAGTGAGTTATTCTCCTCTACTGAACCTGCCCTGATTCAGCCTGCCCAGCGTGTGAGGGAACCTGCAATTTCACATGCACCTAACTCACCTAAAACAGTTCCAAACACAGTTAAACATGACTTACCTTCTTTATTCTGAAGAGAAATAAAAATACAGTTCATAAGCACGTAAACAAACAGAATTCGTTTTATCCGTCGGTAATCCATTTTGTGACGGGAGTGAGAACAGTTCGCTGAGGAACTAAACGCTCAAACTAGCTCCACCAGTTGCGCTCGAGGACGCTCATTGAGAAACCCACAGCATCCCAAGCCCCGCCCACTGGAATGTGCCGTGAGGTTCTACCAGAAGGGGGTGTGGATATCTGAGCACGCCCCGCCCACAATCTGTCAACCTTCACCCACCTGTAACCAATAATTATTGACACCTACAGCTTCTGACCTGGTTCATCCAGCTCATGACTGTACAAGAACTAGTTATTAGTATTTAAAGCTACAGTCCCAGCTCAAAAAAGGTTGGATCAGTGAAAGAAATACAAATAAAGACTAAATGCAGTGATTGTAAACTGTCTTTGCAGGCAGCACAAAGAAGAGATATTTCATGTTTTAACCAAGCAACTTTTTATATTTATATATGCATTTTCTCGCTTTTTCTCCTGATTTAATGTAGTCAACTTGTCCTCCGCTGCTGTGGATCCCTGATTGCGTTCTAGGAGGGTATATTCGCTGCTCATGTGCCCTCCGACGCGTGTGCAGTCCTAGCTGACCCCGTGCTTCAGCGCAGGCGCCTCCATCCGCTAACCAGGGTTTGAAGACCCCACCCACTTAGTCCGGTCATTTCCCCACTCAGCAGACATTGTGGCCAATTTGTGTCTGCTGCAGGCACTGCCAATTGTGCCCGCTAGATGGCGACCAGCCGACCGGTAGCAGAGCCGAGATTCGAATCAGGGTGTTCAGGATCTCAGCGCTGGTGTGCTAGCGGAATATCTCGCTGCTCCACCTGGGAGCAACTTGCTAACCTAGCAACTTTTATAGCTATTTTAAAGATTTTTCCATATATACATTAGTTTCATTTCAATACTTGCAACACATACCAAAAAGTTGGAACAAAGGAAATGTAAGGCTAGAGCGTTTGGGAAATTAGTAAAAACACTCATTTTGGAATAGGAAACGTGCCCAGTAATCTGACCAGTACAAATTTTAAATTGTTTCTGGAAATAATGAATGTCGTGTTCTTCAGGCCAAACAAGAAAAAGACCACCCTGTTTATAACCAATACAAAGTTTAAAACCCTGGCTCTGTCAGGTATAGGACTGTGTTAGAGCCAATGTCATGGACATCTGTCATGGACAACTTGCACATCTGTAAAGGGAGCAGTAATGCTAAGGGGTACATATTTTTTTAACAGATCTTTTTTTGTCAAGGGCATTTCTGCTTGCTTCAGTGAGGCACATTCTGCACATGTCACAAAAGCATGTTTTTTTAGTAAGGGAGTGCAGGTGCTGGACTGAACCGCCTGCAGTTCAGATATGTCTCCCATATAAAATGAGTGGTGGATCACAAAGCCAGTACATGTCCACTGAAATTAAGTGTTATATCAAGCAACAATGAGAAGAAACAATGAGTGTTCTTAGCTCCTTAATGCTAAAGTTGATCAAACAAAACGGTAAACATACCCCTATCCCAGGTTTTTGGAATGTATTGTATCCAGCTAATTTAAAATCAGGGTTAAATGTACAAAAACAATCAAGTTGATTTGTTAAAGCATTAAGTATCTTGTCTTCGTAGTGTTTTCATTTAAATGTAAATAAAATGGATTTGCAAATCAATGCTGTCTGTTTATGCTATCTTTTCATCTGTTGTTCTGTCAGTTGTTTGGTTAAGGCAGAAAGTACAGGGGTTGGACAAAATAACTGAAACACCTGGTTTTAGACCACAATAATTTATTAGTATGGTGTAGGGCCTCCTTTTGCGGCCAATACAGCGTCAATTCGTCTTGGAAATGACATATACAAGTCCTGCACAGTGGTCAGAGGGATTTTAAGCCATTCTTCTTGCAGGATAGTGGCCAGGTCACTACGTGATGCTGGTGGAGGAAAACGTTTCCTGACTCGCTTCTCCAAAACACCCCAAAGTGGCTCAATAATATTTAGATCTGGTGACTGTGCAGGCCATGGGAGATGTTCAACTTCACTTTCATGTTCATCAAACCAATCTTTCACCAGTCTTGCTGTGTGTATTGGTGCATTGTCATCCTGATACACGGCACCGCCATTGGATGCACATGGTCCTCCAGAATGGTTCGGTAGTCCTTGGCAGTGACGCGCCCATCTAGCACAAGTATTGGGCCAAGGGAATGCCATGATATGGCAGCCCAAACCATCACTGATCCACCTCCATGCTTCACTCTGGGCATGCAACAGTCTGGGTGGTACGCTTCTTTGGGGCTTCTCCACACCGTAACTCTCCCGGATGTGGGGAAAACAGTAAAGGTGGACTCATCAGAGAACAATACATGTTTCACATTGTCCACAGCCCAAGATTTGCGCTCCTTGCACCATTGAAACCGACGTTTGGCATTGGCACGAGTGACCAAAGGTTTGGCTATAGCAGCCCGGCCGTGTATATTGACCCTGTGGAGCTCCCGACGGACAGTTCTGGTGGAAACAGGAGAGTTGAGGTGCACATTTAATTCTGCCGTGATTTGGGCAGCCGTGGTTTTATGTTTTTTGGATACAATCCGGGTTAGCACCCGAACATCCCTTTCAGACAGCTTCCTCTTGCGTCCACAGTTAATCCTGTTGGATGTGGTTTGTCCTTCTTGGTGGTATGCTGACATTACCCTGGATACCGTGGCTCTTGATACATCACAAAGACTTGCTGTCTTGGTCACAGATGCGCCAGCAAGACGTGCACCAACAATTTGTCCTCTTTTGAACTCTGGTATGTCACCCATAATGTTGTGTGCATTGCAATATTTTGAGCAAAACTGTGCTCTTACCCTGCTAATTGAACCTTCACACTCTGCTCTTACTGGTGCAATGTGCAATTAATGAAGATTGGCCACCAGACTGGTCCAATTTAGCCATGAAACCTCCCACACTAAAATGACAGGTGTTTCAGTTATTTTGTCCAACCCCTGTATATGTCTATTACTTTAAGTTACTATAAATTAAGTTTAGACCACATTTTATATGCAATTATTGCAGAAATTCGGTAACTTCCAAAAGTTTCACAAAGTTTTATACATAGTAGGTAGTTTCACTGTCTGCTCCATACTCTTTAATACAAACTTCTACTTTTATTATACAATTACTAAACTGCACCAGTAATGTATGCTGCCTGACAGGAGTCACAGAACAACAGTGTGCTGGTGGGAGCTTAAATTCAGCTGAAGTCTTAACAAAAGCTTCTCCTAGCAACTCCCGGGAATTTAGGAGTCAAGCTCCGTATATTTTGAGACCCCCACTTTGCTGACTCCACAAGAGCCTCGTACACACTGAATGGCTTTGGCACAATAGACATGATGGCAGGAGGTCAGCTTCTTTAAAGATGACAGGAACTTACAACAACCCTTTGATTTATTTTGTGTTATTTTTACACAGGATACAGTGCACATACGTAGTTTGCATGGTACAGATCTGGAGAAACAAATATACATAATAATACAGTTGGGCATAACATGTCAAATACATTGAAAACAAGCACAATTTACGGAGGATCTTACTGTTAAGCAGCACCAAATGTTGAGCCTACATTTTTGTCTTCAGTATAATTGAATACGTCGCATTATGGGTACATTCCCACATGAAATCAAGAGCATACAAAATGTATACAGGCCAAACCACATTCAGCTACAGAAATCTCAACGTTAGATCTTGCCAGGGGAGCATTAACTGCTCTTGCGTGCCTCTATTCATTTCTGGGTCCCAATTGAGACACAGATTGAAAATTATTGATTCTGTCACAGGAGCGCTGGTGTCGTCGACATGCTCACTCTTCACATTCCCACCCCCAGGAATACGTCTATACAAAACCCCTCGCACCGAGCACTTCAGATGTGTCAGAGCTCTTTTCAGCCAACAATACCATTCCGAGAACTTCCCCACCCCTCTCACCTCATTTCACACTTCTCGTTCACACATGCATATAAATACAGAGAAAGAGTGAGAGAGAGAGAGAGAGAGAGAGAGAGAGAGAGAGAGAGAGAGAGAGAGAGAAGGAGAGAGAAATGGGTGGTTTACTTGAGTACTAAACAAATAAATAAGTAAAGAATGTATTTTTTTTATTGTGTACCCCTTCCTGACTAGGACAGGAAGGCCAGTCATATGAATAAGGGGATTTCAGTTAAAAACTGTTGTTTTAAATAATTTTTCCACATTATCTGCAGTAAATAGCATTTTACAAAAATGGCAGTTGCAGTCTAGATATTTGTAAAAATTTATGGATAAACAATCCTTAAGTATATCATGCCACAGTAAAAAGACAAAATGTTAATCTTAAAATACTGTGAATACATGCTGAGTCCCAAAAACTCCTACTAAATAGGTACTAAATTAATGCGTGAAACTCATGGGGTGTGGTTAAGCATGTAATGTAGCAGGAGGAAGAGAATGGGCAATGAATGAAAGGGTTAATTAGCAGACTGGTACATCTGTTGTTCATAAACTGTGCCTATATAGTCACAGCTTTTTCCCCCGTGTGTCCTAATAAATCAATCAAAAGCCTTGAACCGCCTAAAAATACACAGAAGTTGGAATGGGTTGTGTTTATAGTTAATATTAAGTGTTTCGCTAAACCCGTGGCAGGCTAAATTGTTTAAATAAGCCTGTCAGGAAAAAAGGCAAACTCGCCCTGAGTTGTCTGTGTTCTTCCCGCTTCCACTGTGAACTTGTTTCAGTAATGGTTTGGTAAATTCACATATTATTTTGTATAGCGGTATGTGGTTTGGGATACAGCCGAACAGTATGAACTCATGCCAGGCAGGGATGTTGCATTGCAGTGAATACAGTTTTTAATCCTTAAAATACATCAAAAATACACAAGAATTATAGCAAGAATTATTCAGATTTAAGAACTTAACTAACTTTTAAAGCAAAACCTTAACAACATCTGTAAAGGGCTCATGAAACAAGCTTGGTGTTGCTTTGTAATAGCTTTGTAATAACACAAATACATAAAGTGTTTATTTCAAAAGCTATCAGAATAAATGTGATCAGGTGATAAAAAGTTTAAGAGCTTATTTGGTAAATGTATACAGATTAGGAAAATGGTTAAAAGACTAAAATAGTCCTTTAATAAATACTTTTTAATGTCCACATAAATCAACTTTTATTCCCATACTTATCCTCTCATAACAGAAAAATGTCAGTGAAACTGATAGGGGAAGCAATAAGTGGGGGAATTTGTGGGGTTCGGTAAGAGGGCTGCCAAGCACAGGTGCGAGACGGCTCAACAGCAGTGTGGCAAACAGCAGGCCCATTGTTGCCAACCCATCAACATATAGCAGCACGTGTGGCTCATAGAGGCAAGTGTGAGCTAATGTATATCGCAGGGGATAGACTCCAGGAATGCCATAGCTTCCTGCTCTGAAAGACACGAAGCAACACAAGCAAGATAGAACTGGGTAAAAAGGGAACAGACACTGAAAGAATAGCCTGCACTGTATTCATGGAATCCTCCAGCATTTTTACACTAATCTCTTTTGGTAACGATTAGAAACAAGAACTCCAATGTATATAAAATATAGGAATCTTACTGCGTTACAACTCACAAAGTAAATTATAAAAGCAATTGTACAATTCTGTTAATAATGTTCAAACTGTTAATAATGTGCGATGATGGACATTAGTGACTGTATAGTACCAAAGCTGTGTTAACATACCTGTAGCTCTATTTATTTCTCACACACTGGAGCCACATAGTCCAATAAGTTAGGACAGACAAAACTGAAGACTCAAGAAAAATTTTGTAAAATGTTTGAAAAACATCCTAAATGAGAGATAAAGAAATTCAAATACTGTCCCATTTTTTTAAATGAATCTTTATTTTAATTAATTTTATATATTTTCATCACATTTAAAAAAATATTTAATAGGACGACAATCTTGTGACTACAGCTTGGAAAAGGCATTCTTGCATTCCAGCACAACTGTGCTCTTGTGTGCTAACAAGGTCCTGACCTCAACCCCACAAAATACATGTGGGATGAACTGGAATGACAATATCATGCCTCATTAATGGCAATTCGGCTGAATGGGCACAGTTCCCACAAACACACTCCAAAATCTCCAAAGTCGGCAGCCTTAACAGAAGAGTGGTGGTTGTTTTAGCTGGAACGGAGGAAGGGGTAATTAGTATTAAAAGGCCATGGTTTTAAAATGCCCATTAAGCTTATTGTCAGATTTTCACATAGTTTTATTCATATAGTGAAGGTTGTAAACATTTAGGGTGGGAACTGTGTTAATGCATGTTTATTGGAGCAAAGTGGTATCATTTCTAGTTCACACATAAGCTAATGATGTGTAAAGTTAAGAAAATTAAGTTTCTTCACATTTGTAAACAGTGGCACAGCAGCTTATTACGCAAAACAACCACCACTGGGTATCGACCGGTCGTGCATTTACACGTTCATGATTCGTTTTGTCTGGGGTGGAAAGGGGGCGAAGGCATGCGATTGATTGGTACCGGTACATGGCATCTTCTGCAAATAGAACTGTTTTGTTAAACTATACAATTAAAGTCTTCTGATTCCAATGTATTGGAACTTTTCATTTCATCACAAACCCAAAAACACAAATTAAACTCATACAGTATGAAGTAAGTTATAAAGCATAAAAATTCCTATTTACAGGTGCCCAGGTGGCGCAGCGGGATTTTCTGCTAGTACACCAGCGCAGAGATTCTGAACTCCTCGGTCCGAAACTCACCGTTGCCACCGGTCGGCTGGGTGCCATCTAGCGGGCATAATTGGCAGTGACTGCAGCAGACACGGTTCTGCTAGGGCGGGACGACCGGGCTATGTGGGTGGGGTCTTCAAACGCTGCGTAAGGACCCTGATTGGCAGATAGAGAAGCATCTGTGCAGAGTGCATAGGTGAAAAAGGTTCTGCAAAGGGCTGCACGCGTGTCGGTGGAGGTATGAGCAGCAATATACCCACCTCAACTGCAATCAGGGACCCCCTAGCAGCGGAAGACAAACTGACTACACTAAATTGGGAGAAAATGGGAGAAAATGCATAAAATAAAATAGAAAAAAAAACCTAATTACATTCATTCATTTTATGTTTTCTCTTAGAGTTTCAGGAAATGTTTATAGGTCCAAAAGGTGACCACTGTAGAAACAGTCCTCCTATTTATATAAATATATCAGTTAACCATTACACATTTAGTTTCCTGTAATTTGTAATGTTTCCAAGCAAATATCTGTTTCTATAGTTATCAGTGCGCCATACTTAGATCCTAAGTATAAACACAATTAGGAGAGACACTTAGAGTAAAGACCACCCAGAACGATAAAAGCATGGTCAAGCATACAGTCTCAAGAGAGACTTTAATGAACAACCACCATCAAAATCAATCCACACAGAGGAAAAGCAGTTACTGCAAACGAGCAGGCTAAAAAAACACAGAACAATAGCCGTGCCTGCCGCTGTACTGAACTTTAACACTATAAATTACAGAGTGAGGTGCAGAAGTTGTTTGAGGTTTCTATTATTGTTTGTTTGGTTGGTTGGTCAGTGCCTTTCTGTGCATGGCAATCCTTCATGTACTGAGAGTAAGTTGTCAGTAATGCATACAGGACCTTGGCCTTTTACGCTGATGTGAGGTTGAGCTGTTCCAGCTGGGGCGAGCTGCACTACAAATTCTACAAAGTCTGGTAGCGCTTGAATGTAGCCGGGGGGTTTGGGGTGGTAGGGGGGGTGTAGCCACCATCTCCTGTACTCTAAAATTACAGAGTAACATTGTGGTTTGTAGTAAGATACTTTAAAACACATTCTTTTGGCCTTTTGCATCCACATACAATTTTTCCTTCATTTCAGCATTTAAAATAATGGGGTCTGAATCCAAGTGGTAATTTGGGTACACAAGTCTGAGGAGGCGTTTTCTGAAACACATTTTCTATCATCAATTTGAATGTTACGGTCGTAGTTGTATTACATAGTCACGTTCACATTAAATTACTGAAACATGGATGAGTTCAATCTTCTTATTAAAGGATTGTTGTTGCAATTTCCCTTCACAGTTATTTCCACTTATTAAAGTCCAAGTCGCTATCTACTTGAATGAAGAAACAAGGCGCCACTGGGAATTTTGGACCTAAAATTACATAAATTAAAGCTCTTTGCTTTACCACAGCCCGTCACAGTAAGATTGTTTTTAACTCTACTGTTTTTGTAATAGTTGCATTTCATCTAACACTTATTTTTTATAACTGTTAATAATGTTATAATCATTATAGTATTACTTGAACGCACTAAATATGTTATTAATAATTATCAATAATACAAATCCCATTTCTGATAAATTTTATAAAATGCATTAAAAAGAACTTGTGATTTGTTGATTACTTTAAAATTTTTATTTAACTGACAAAAGTACAAGGACAAGATTCCATTGTTTCACTGACCACCCATTTTTCCAAAATTGTATGTAAATATAAATAATTTTACAATTTGATGCCTGCAACACAGTGAAAAACTGTCAAATCAGTTTTTATTTCATGAATGCACAGCTGAAGTCAAAAGTTAATATAAAACCACACAGGCTGTGTATGTCACAGAATGCATTTATTTGTCATATATACATATACAGACGTACAGTACAAAGAAATTGTTTCTTCGTGCATCCGGGGCGGCACGGTGGCTAAGTGGGTAGCACTGTCGCCTCACAGCAAGAAGGTCCTGGGTTCGATCCCCAGGTGGGGCAGTCCGGGTCCTTTCTGTGTGGAGTTTGCATGTTCTCCCCGTGTCCACGTGGGTTTCCTCCAGGTGCTCCGGTTTCCTCCCACAGTCCAAAGACATGCAAGTGAGGTAAATTGGAGACACAAAATTGTCCATGACTGTGTTCAATATAACCTTGTGTAATGAGTAACTACCGTTCCTGTCATGAATGTAACCAAAGTGTAAAACATGACGTTAAAATCCTAATAAACAAACAAAACAAACAATCGTGCATCCCAGCTTGTATGGAAGCTGGGGTCAGAGCGCAGGGTCAGCCATCGTACAGCACCCCTGGAGCAGAGAGGGTTGAGGGCCCAACAGTGGCTGCATGGCAGAGCTGGGATTCAAACTCTCAACCTTTCAGTTGATAGCCCAAAGCTCTACCCACTAGGCTACCACTGTCTTAAGATTTCAATAATCCTGCAATTGTTCTTTTACTGTTACTGAATGATTGCAGCACATACTTTGTCAAAATTAACTGTAGGGTTTTTAAATGGTTTTAAACCACCAAAAACAAACCTGCCTTTATGTTATTCATTGTCACCACATAGTCTTTTTATAAGGTTAAAGTTTGTTCAAATGAACAAAAAGAAACTTTTTTGGTTCAGGTAAAACAAAGTTTAAAAAAGGATTTAAACACAATGATGCTTCTTGAATGTGAGAGTAAAAAATGAATTGAAAATCACTGGGCCCCTTTCTCTCTCAGTGCATAAATCCAAGTCATCACAGGTAGAGCCAGAAAAGTTTGAATAATAATGCTCTAGATGTTCGTGTGAAGATAACGACCTCATTCTTGAAGCATTTTTCTTTAACAAAGAGACTTCACTGGAAAAGAGTTTTACATCTGAAACTTAGAAAGTGAAAAATGTCAGAGTACATGATTTGAGCAAACTGAATGCCTTTCAGTGTTTGACTTAGTTATTATCTTGATATATATCACTGCTGGCATTGCTAGTGTTGTGCCTTGATGAATGGCACCTGTTGATTCAGGGCACATGACCCACCCAACACTGACTCTGTTTGGTCATGCACTGCATCAGATGAGCACTGTGGCAGGAAGGGAGAAAAAAAGTTGTGTGTGGGTGTGCATATTTGTGATTCCTGGTGTGCATTTCAATGCAACCTACCTTATCATAAGTGCAAACCACTGTGATCTGTGCGCATGTACACACACAGCAGTAGTACTTAGTGACCGGACTGTGTTTGTCATTAGGTGAGTAAATAGTTCGGGAGCACCTGTCTGTGTAGAACAAACTCAAAAAAGTAGCTGCGGCTTGCTGAGCCAGACGACAGGTATGTAAGGCATGGCAACCCCCCTCTCACAGCTGACTGGTCCTTCCTTTCTCCTTCGGCCTGCCAGTTAGGGGCCGGGGAAAGTGGAGGACAGCTGTGTAAAGTGCATGAGGTCGGGCAAAGCACACAATCTCCTCTTGTTGCTTAAGGTCAGGAGGAAGGGGAGAGGCAGATATTAGCTAAAAGTAAAGAACAGGGAGGAGAAGAGATTTGTAAATCTGTTATCCATAAGATAAGAAAATTGGTCCTGACCTTCAGTTGAAAAGCTTTCAGATAGGTTGTTGGTCATGGGGTCAAAGAATCTTGAGTAAAAGCAAACAGTTAGTACAAGGTTGTACATTCACACATTCAAAACACATCCAAACCCATGTAATTTATTACTGAGTTGGTCCCTAGTTTATTGCTATAAGGCCTCCACTGTTTAAATTATTTCGAAACATTTTGGACTCTTGGTATTCCCTTCCATTTAGCTAAACCTTCTTTGAGGTTATGACATTGATAACACCTGCCCCACAGTCACAGTTACAGTTTCCTCCCAAACATGTATGTGGTTGTTGTTAGGGCTCTGTATGTACCAGTCAATTAGTTTTACAACAAACTCCCCAACCATTTCTTTGTTTCTACTTCAAAAGAAAAATCCATCTCTGAGAAGCTGGAACATCATTTTCTAGAATGTCACGTGCGCTATTGAATAACAATTATTAAGTGGTTCAGAGCATTCCAGCTTCCACAAACTTCACATTTAGCACTTGGTAGGTCAACGTTCATCCCATTCTGCTGGGATTCAACAAACTCAGCTGGTCATGAACTCTAGACAATCAAAGCATACAATGACATAAAGATGTTGACTAACATTTTTTGTGCTAATGTTGATTTTACAATCAGTTTGGAACTCAGTAGTGACTGTAGTAACAAAGGACAAACAAGGACAAACAATTTTTGGATAAACTATTTAATTTTGAACTGTATTTAACAATATTACTATATCAAAATACCAGCATGAAATGCCTGAAATTAAATTATGGAATTGAATTTTAGGTAATTAAAAGGCACCACACTTGTCGCTCAGGTGGCGCAGCAGTAATAACACATGCTGGAACCAGAGCTGGGATCTCGAATACCTTGTTATCGAGTCTCAGGTCTGCCTGCTGGCTGGGCTGAGCAGCCACATGAACAACGATTGGCCTGTTGTTCAGATAGGGGTGGGATATAAAAAAAGCGGGATAGGGACTCTCTCATAACTAATGCAATTACTATTGCATTACTACAACCCCTGGCAAAAATTATGGAATCACCACTCTTGGAAGATGTTCTGTCAATTGTTTAATTTTGTAGAAAAAAAATAAATCACAGACATGCCACAAAACTATCATTTTTCAAAATGTCAACCTTCTGGCATTAAGAAACAATAAAAAAAAGAAACAAATATAATAGTTGTGGTCAGTCACAATTGCTTTTTTTTAGATCAAGTAGAGGGAAAAAATATGGAATCACTCAAATCTGAGGAAAAAATTATGGAATCACTCTGTAATTTGCAGTTTAAAAACAAAACATCTGCAGCAGATTAGATTTGCTAATTATTCTTCAGTTTAAAAAGAGTGCTTACACCTCGGAGAGCTGTTGCACAAAGCAGATTGTCATGAATCATGGTTCCAACACAAGATATGTCAGTTGAAACAAATGAGAGGATTATAAAACTCCTTCAAGAAGATAAATCATTGTGGAATGTCGCAAAAGATGTTGGTTGTTCCCAGTAAGCTGTGTTTAAAATCTGGACCAAGTACAAACAAAATGGGAAGGTTGTAAAAGGGAAGCATACTGGTAGACCAAGTAAGACATCAAAGCATCAAGATAGAAAACTTAAAGCAATATGTCTTGAAAACAGAAAATGCACAACAAAACAAATGAGAAACAAGTGGCCGGAAAGTGGAGTCAATGTCTGTGACTGAACTGTAAGAAATCACCTAAAAGAAATGGGATTTACATACAGAAAAGCCAAACAAAAGCCATCATTAACACCTAAAAAGAAAAGAACAAGGTTAAAGTAGGCTAAAGAAAAGCAATCGTGGACTGTGGGTGACTGGATAAAAGTGATCTTCAGTGATGAATCGCGAATCTGCATTGGGCAAGGTGATGATGCTGGAACTTTTGTTTGGTGTCTGTCCAATGAAATTTATGAAGATAACTGCCTAAAGAAAACATGTTAATTTCCACAGTTGTTGATGATATGGGCCTGCATGTCGGGTAAAGGCACAGGGGAGATGGTCTTCAATAAATGCCAAAGTCCACATTGAAATTTTGGACGCTTTTCTTATTCCATCAGTTGAAAGGATGTTTGGTGATGATGACTTCATTTTTCAAGATGATAATGCATCTTGCCATAGGGCAAAGGACGTGAAAACTTTCCTTCAAGAAAACATATAATGTCAATGGCATGGCCTGCAAATAGTCCGGATCTCAATCCATTTGAAAATCTCTGGTGGAAATTGAAGAAAATGGTCAATGACAAGGTTCCAACCTGCAAAGCTGATCTGGCAACAGCAAGAGACAGTTGAAGGCAGATTGATGAAGAATACTGTTTGTCATTAGTTAACTCCATGCCTCAGAGAGTTTAAACCTTTATAAAAGCCAGAGGTGGTGCAACAAAGTAATAATGGTGCAGTGTTTTCTAATGATTCCATAATTTTTTCCTCAGATTTGAGTGATTCCATATTTTTTTCCTCTACTTGATCTAAAAAAAAGCAATTGTGACTGACCACAACTATTATATTTGTTTCTTTTTTTATTGTTTCTTAATGCCAGAGGGTTGACAGTTTGAGAAATGATAGTTTTGTGGCATGTCTGTGATTTATTTTTTTTCTACAAAATTAAACAATTGAAAGAACATCTTCCAAGAGTGGTGATTCCATAATTTTTGCCAGGGGTTGTATGTAAAACAAAATTAACATTACAACAGAATGAATGTTTAAATATCTCAAGATCTGTTTACAAAGTATTCTAGACATGCTTCACAGAAAATGGTGGAAGTGTTTATGATAAATCTTCCTGTGTAATTTGAAAGGTAAATTATGGCTGGAAGTGGAGGTTGCAAATCACAGTTCTTGTTTGCTGACAGATCCAGCATGTTACACAGAGCTGTGAATCTGCACCCCACCGTCTTCTCAAGGGGCCTGGGAGAGGGGTGCGAGAACAGCTCTGTTTCTATAGTCATAGAGTCATGGCCTAGCACCACTCGAAAATGATTCCCCAGGTGACAATAGCCCAGTTCATTAACATTCTACAGCTGTGGGGTCAGCTGTTTAGAAAGATGATCTAACAAACACACATACTGTTCACTTATACAGAAACTACTAGCCACACTGAGGTGTATAGTTAAATAATAGGCGTGTCTAAATACAACAAAACAAGATTCCAATTTTATTTTACATTAATAGACGATTTATGCAAGGCAGAGATATCAAAAGTACAACAAATAAAAAATGTAATATGACAATTAAGTGCCTTTAAAGTAAACCACATTATAAACCCAGGGCTGAAAGTATGTGGATACCTCTACTAATTATTAAATTTAGTGTTTCAACCACACCCAGATGTATAAAATCAATCATATGAAATAGACAGCTTTTTACTGTTCCAGCATGACTAGTCTAGAAATACACAGTTTGATTAGTTTGGTGTGAAAGAACCTCAGTCCTCTTAAAATCCATTAGGATGAATTGGAATGTCATTTGTGAACCAGGGCTTCTCGTCTAACATCAGTGCCTGACCAAACAAAATGCATGTTTACCAGAATTAGCACAAATTCCTACAGACGAGCTCTGTTATAGCCACAAATGTTTGTTGGGGGGATTGAAGTCCATATTAATGCTCAGGGTTTTGGAATAATAGCATTCAAATGGCATTAAAGTATTTATTATGTGTATATTACATTATCCTAAACCCAATTTTTTTATACATATTCAAATGGTGGACTAACTGTAATTTCATTCCTGATAATAAGAAGAAGAAGAGGAAAAAGAAAAAGAATGGAGCATTCGGGCAGCACAGCAGTCTATTACAATTGCGGGTTCGAATCTTACCAGTTCTATTGGCTGGCCAGGCGACAAATTAAATGAAATGAAAGGTAATGGACTTTCCCACCTCTCAAAAACATGCCAGTTGGTGGACTTGCTACTTAAAATTGCTGCTTTGTCTGAGTGAGTTGCTTGTTCACTCACACCTAGGGGCAATATAAAGTAGCCAATGCAACTTCTGCATGGTTTAGGAGATAGGAAAGCTGGAGTATTTCAAGACAGTTCATGCAGACAGTTGTAAAACATGTGAAAATGTGTCTGAATAATACCATACATGTAAATGTAGTAGACAGGACATAATGATAAGCACTGTACAAAAGAAATGAATTCAGAATCCAGAACTGTCTTAGAAACATCAGTAAATTACACAGATTTAAAAGATGCTAAAACCATATTCCATAACTGATGTCGTAATAAACCAGACAGCTCATTTTAATTTTGATCACAGAACAGTGAATAAACCAAATGATCTTAAATGTGGTGTACGCCTGTGCATCTGGGGTGAGGTCTTATGAGGTAAAAATACAGAGGCTGAGTTTCTTAAACATTTATAAAGATGAAAAAGGGTTTCAAATACTTTCTGTAATTAGAAGCCAACATAGGAATATAATATCCCCACCAGAATAAATGCTACTGGCCTGCCAGACACCCAGACACTGCTGTCATACACACTGCTTTTAAGATTTCATGTAATTTACGTTACACGTAAAATGGAAATCTGTGTAAACTCAGGAAGACGTAAAACACAATGTGGTGACACTTCAGTCATCATCTGTCTTATTAAAGCCTGAACACTGGAGATGGAGAATAACTAATCTAAAGTGCTTCACAGCATTTACAACAAGTATGGGAGTATGATAGATTGTTCACAATTTTTTTAACAGACATTTCTTAAAAACACCAGAATCTGTGGACATACAATTCTTCAGCCATGATATACCTAAAGATATACTGCTGACTGCAAATATCCACTACATAAGCTATATTAGCTACCTTGACTTTGTTACCATTTATACAGGTAGATCCAAGTGTATTAAATATCAGTTAAATCAGTTAATATACAAATGCATGTATGCTATTATGTAGAATGCCAAATCGCATTGACATTAGCTGCACTACAAACCATAAACCGGTGTACTAAAAAATATATTTAAAACCAGTCTTTCCAGTGGGATCATTAGTGTCGTTACACACTGTGTTGCAACTATTGTGGCTACAGCACAAGTTAATAGGCTGGTAAGGAAAGTAATGCCTTCACATATAACACCTACTCTGTAAATGACCAGGTATTACTTAGGTTAATTTATTTGTGTGAAAACGGATCTAGAGAGTTCCCACTACAGAGTACGTGTCCCTCAGCATGAGCAGGTGATTTTAACCTTTTTTGGCCAGTGATCCTGTTTTAAGGACTCAACATACAATCCCAACTCAATTCCAGTGCTCACCATTGGGCCACAGTATTTATGTTACTGAATGTAAGTTTGGTGACTATAAATAAATAGTTTGAGTTAATAAAACATGCCATGCTAACTTTTATTGTTAAGTTTTTTCATAAGTTGTCTGCAATAAATTTCTTGCAAGCCTATATTAATGTCAGGCAACCTCAGATAAGGTCCAAACCCCAACGTTGAGAACAGCTGGGTCTAAGCATAGTCATTATCACTTTAGCTTAAGTTTTGAGTTACCAATATATATATATAAATAATGTCTGTGCTATTTCATAGGTATTTAATCAGGTCTATTAAAACACCTAAGGACCACTACCCCTATCCAGATACCCAATCCCAGGCACTACCTTTATTAACTTAAGAAAGAAACTTAAGAAAGGTAAAAAGTCTCCTGCAGCTGCAAAGGCTTTGTGGTAACAGACTGCGGGAGCCAAATAATAAAACACCAAACAAATGTCCCACTCTGAACCGGGTGTTACGGGTTAAACCTGTAGTGATTGTGCAACAAAGCAGTACAGCAGTGACAGCTGTGTCTGGAAGGATCCTCACCTCACTTTGGAAAGGCTAAGGAAGCTCTGTTCCTCGTGTCTTTGCCCTGACATGCCCCACCACGGCAGATTCTAAGTTAACCACACTTAAATCAGTGCTTTAGAAGGGTGTGGGAAATTTGGAACAAACTAGAATGACTTATGCAATGCAACATTTTCCTTTGTTGTTGTGGGTATTTCATCCCTTCATGACCACACATGTCCATAACGCCACACAAGCACACTATTTGGGTCCTGAATTCCTGACTAATCAGGACATGTTGCTTTATTTCTTTGGTGCTGTTTGAAAAATTAAGTCATCCATAAAACCAGCGTAACAACAAATGTATGTTATTGGCAACAACAACAAAAAGCAGAAATTCTTTAAAAAGATTTATGAGCTCTGAGAATTAGTCATTTAAGCTAAAGACATTTCTGTAACAAATCTGCATTATCCACGTTTCTATCCTGATTATGATTTATAGCACTCTTAAAAACCATTTAGCATTTAAAATAAATACACCCCAAGAATCATCACTGCAAGCCGGAATACACCCTAGACAAAGTCCCACTTCATGGCAGGACATGACACATTCTACTTATTTATTCAGTCACTCAGCCACATATAGGGATAATTTAGAATAGCCAATCTAACTACTAGTATGTTTTTGGAGGTGGGAAATACCTACATGAAACCCACAAAGTTCCTAGAATTAATAGGACCTTTAATACTCTTGGGACCTTTACAACTGTTTTTCTTTGTGACTTAATGATTGAAACCCACTTCTCTACTATGTGTGTTATGGCACATTCACCTCATCACCAGTATCAAATGATCTGCTATTTAAGCCACAGTAGCCCTTCTGTTGATCCATACAAGACGCTATAGCCTTCTTGTTTTCTGGTATCAATGAGTCTCGGCTGTCCAACACCCACTCTGTGTTTCAAGATTTGTCTTTTCTCAGACCACTGTTAGTGGGTCCTCACCAAGGCTGCACACAAACACTTCTTGATGTTGTTTTAGAAATGCACTAAAACAGTCATCTGCCATAATGATTAAGTCAATATCTAGGTCACTCAGGCCTTTAAACTGATCATATCTGCTGCATTCAACAGGTACTATGATACTATGAATAACTACCATCAGCCAAATAAGCACAAATGAATGCTAATGTATTATAATAGCAATTAAGTAGCCAATCATTTATTATCATCAACAGTTACAACCAAAAGTATTGTTAAAAACTATTGGATGTGACATCAACCATGCTCAGTTACACCAGCATATCAGTCACTGTGGGAATGACTATGAATTTCCAGTTTGGTGAATATATAACTGACATTCATTCTAGTTCATCTGTAAAGAATTCCTTTATGAGTTCTTCAACATGCTGAAACAGATAACTGGCTTAATCTCTTTTGATCTGGCTTAATCGAAAATATTTTCTGTTTCACTTTTTTCCATATACTAGGAATTAGTGGAATGAATGTAGCCTTGTATTTATGAAGGTATTCTTTTCAAAAATGAGAGTTCAGAAGGATTGGAAATGCTGACACTCCCAAAATGTTTTGTGTCATAATAACAACATGCAGTGCAGTGTTTCTGTGATGTATACCTGTCTGACTGAATATTACACTTAAATGTTTTAGTTTTTGATTCTTTCCTCCATCAATCATTTATCTTCAGTAGGCATCTAATCAGGGTGACAGTGTTTTAAAGCCTATATCAGAAGCACAGAATGCAAAAGGGAAAACAAACTGCAAAGCATAATGTTTGCAAAGCATAACACTCTTATTTGCATCTAGGGTCAAATCAGAGTAACTAAACCTCATCTAAACTAAACTGAACAGCCTCAAGACCAAATAAAGAATTTATCGGAAACTGCATCAAGACATATCATAATGTCAGTTGTGGTCTATCACTGATTCATAATAAAAGTTTGATGATGCAACAAAACAAATGATCCAAATACACAACAGGATTAAGAGCGGAATGGTTTATTAAGGACATTTGTTTCCAAATCTCAGTCTAATTGAGTTGCTGTGGCATGCCCTCAAAAGCACTATCAATGCAAGAAAGGGTTGAATCAATGTTTGATCCTTGGAGTTGTGTATAACCAACACTAACTGCATGTCAGCATTTCCCTATTGTTATCTGTGGCTAAGATACTGACAGGCCATAATCAGCTCTGGGTGGGATGAGCAACTAAACAACACTAAGCAAATATGAGCAATTGTAAACTCAAGTGTATTAAAGGTAGATGTTGATCTACCTGAAACAGACAGGATTTAAATAGGAGTGCAAGTGTGTGGTATACAGCACTCTCCATCACCATCATCAAAATAACAGTGGTTGAAAGTCTTCCATCTTTCCAGTGGAGTTTCAGAGAACAGAATTTATGCCAAGCCACAATGACCCACTGGCGACCCAACACCTTTCCAAGACACTTTATGTAAATCTTGGCTTCATTTTACCCATCTGAAGATTGATAACTACCATACTACAGGATAAACCCAGTTTGTGGGTAAGGATTGGTAACAAGTAAGCTTAAAGAAAAAGGGTAAAAAAGAAAATTGGAATAAATGCTGTTGTAAACCAAACAAACAGCCACTAAATATCACTGGAAAAAGCTGACTTTTTGCCAACGAATGTTTTAAATGCTGTTTCCACTTACAAATCACAGAATGATCGAGTTTCAACCGTGGAATCTGAAGCCAGATCACAAGGAATTGCTGTTTTTCTTAAACCACAAAGCAAAACCATTTTTAGTTCCTCTATAAAGTCAAGCAACCAGTCTACTCAGATGTCCAACCTAATCTGAAAGTCAAACCACATTGCTGCCAATTTGGGCTTGTTCTGGCAAAGCTAATCCAGAAAACACCGTACATATACAGTAGTGAGGGTTGTAGTTTTCCACTCCTTTATTGTATAAAGCGTATTATGAATATATATTATAAATATTGTATAAAGTGCATGTTAATCACTAAACTCACTCAGGATGCAGAGCACAAAACTACATTGTAAATCATCCGCTGCAGTATTTGTTTGTAGTTTAAAAAGCAAAGCAGCATGGCTTAATAGACAATGAATGCTATAAGCCTATGAAGTCAGTTATTATTTTTCACGGCTACACTTAGGCTCTTCACTATCATATAACTGTGGCCTATGACTCTAAGGCAGGGGTTCTCACAGGGTCCCATTGGCTATTTTCCACTTTTGACACATGAAGGTGTAACATTCTATACACAAAGCCTATTGTTCAATAATGCATTATTTAATACTGCTTGTGTGTCTTAGTCCACTTCTATGGCTTCTTACAGCCAAGCTGACAAAAACTGTTGGAAGCCACCACTCTTATTGCATGGCAAAAATGGAACTGATACTAAAATATTGTAAATCACTGAAAAACATGAAAGTAAAGAACTTTAATTTCCTTCGGGATCAATAAAGCATCTACCTATCTATCTGTCTATTTATCTATCTATCTATCTGTCCGTACGTCCGTCCATCCATCCATCCATCCATAGCTGGCTAACCTAATGGTAAATCTGATAAATCTATTTAATGCTTTCACACTGTTAAAATTTTGCTTGGAACAATGATTTCCAACAGTCTTTCAAATACTGAAAGTAACACAGTTGCTGGATCTTTTAGCTTGCATACCCATTACCTAGCTAGATAGCTAGCATAGATAGCCGACCTATGCAGTTTTAGGAAAATCATGCCTACAATTTACTTAAAGACATCATATAGGATCGCTGTGTTAACCCAGAAGCAGTCCATTTTATATTCACTTAGCAGCAAAGTTCTGGAACTGACAGTTTAGCTTTAATGACACAGTAAGCTATATCAGCATATTATGCAGTCCCAGGAACATCATCTATGTGGTCCCAGGAACATCATCTATGTGGTCCCAGGAACATCATCTATGTGGTCTCATCTATGTGGTCCCAGGAACATCATCTATGTGGTCCCAGGAACATCATCTATGTGGTCCCAGGAACATCATCTATGTGGTCTCATCTATGTGGTCCCAGGAACATCATCTATGTGGTCCCAGGAACATCATCTATGTGGTCTCATCTATGTGGTCCCAGGAACATCATCTATGTGGTCCCAGGAACATCATCTATGTGGTCCCAGGAACATCATCTATGTGGTCCCAGGAACATCATCTATGTGGTTCCAGGAACATCATCTATGTGGTCCCAGGAACATCATCTATGTGGTCCCAGGAACATCATCTATGTGGTCTCATCTATGTGGTTCCAGAAACATCATCTATGTGGTCCCAGGACCATCATCTATGTAGTCCCAGGAACATCATCTATGTGGTCTCATCTATGTGGTCCCAGGAACATCATCTATGTGGTCCCAGGAACATCATCTATGTGGTCCCAGGAACATCATCTATGTGGTCCCAGGAACATCATCTATGTGGTTCTAGGAACATCATCTATGTGGTCCCAGGAACATCATCTATGTGGTCCCAGGAACATCATCTATGTGGTCTCATCTATGTGGTCCCAGGAACATCATCTATGTGGTCTCATCTATGTGGTCCCAGGAACATCATCTATGTGGTTCTAGGAACATCATCTATGTGGTCTCATATATGTGGTCCCAGAAACATCATCTATGTGGTTCCAGGAACATCATCTATGTGGTCCCAGGAACATCATCTATGTGGTCTCATCTATGTGGTCCCAGGAACATCATCTATGTGGTCCCAGGAACATCATCTATGTGGTCCCAGGAACATCATCTATGTGGTCCCAGGAACATAATCTATGTGGTCCCAGGAACATCATCTATGTGGTTCTAGGAACATCATCTATGTGGTCTCATCTATGTGGTCCCAGGAACATCATCTATGTGGTTCTAGGAACATCATCTATGTGGTCCCAGGAACATCATCTATGTGGTTCCAGGAACATCATCTATGTGGTCCCAGGAACATCATCTAGTCTTCACCTGGGAACATCACACAGTTGTACGGACCTGGGCATTTCATTATTTTATATTTTAGCTTTAATGACACAGTAAGCTAGTTAGCATATTATGTGGGCCCAGGAACTTAAACCAGTCTTGACCTGGGAACATCACACAGTTGTATTGACCTGGTCATTTCATTATTTTATGTTTACCCAGGAGGAGTAAATTTGATATTAACAGTTGCAAAATTCTGGAAGTGATATTTTAGCTTTAATGACAATGTAAGCTAGCTATCAAATTTGCAGTCCCAGGAACATCATCCAGTCTTAACCTTATGTTAATCCAGGAGCAGTACTTTTAATATTAACATTACTAGCAAAGTGCTGGAACTGATAGCTTTTGCATCACAGTAAGCTAGTAAGCATATTTTGTAGTCTTAGGAACATCATCCACTTTTGACCTGGAGACATCATACCCAGGTATTTCATTATTTTATGTTAATGCAGAAGCAGTACATTTTATATTAACTGCAGTTCTGGAACTGATATTTTAGATTTTTCACTACAGTAAGAAACCTAGCATCTTATTTAGTCCCATATGGATTTGAAAATGTATGAAAAATCTGTTTATTTAATGCACCACTCCCCCAAAATGATAACTATATCCATGCATGAAAGATTTAGTGAACTAATTAATTAATTAATTAATTAATCTATCCACTCAGGAAATGGTGAATAATGGAGGACTGTATTAAGAAAACAGTGCTGCGTGAGGAGAAAAGAAAAGGAAACAAGCATATCACAACTGGTGTACATCTCTTAAAGAAAGAAGAGGATCATGGGATGTTCATAGAAGCAACACTTGAAACTTTGACAACCTTCAGAAAAACAGATTCAGCATGTCAAGCATGTCACAAGGACAAGGGATACTACATTTTCTATTGTATCCGGTCAGGAAACACCTGTGATAAAAGCTATAAGATTTCAGGATTTAAGGCTTACACGTCATTTAAGATAAAAAAATGATTGGTTGAGCCACAAAGTAATTGTGCAGCGCATTTACAATGAGCACAATGGGCATGATTTAGATTCTGAAAAAGAGGGTCACTTCCAAACAGTATGTCCAGATTTGGTGTCACAATAACAACAAATACATACTCTCTCTCAAAACAGCATTTTATTCCAATCCAGTGAAACAGCAGCACATAGCACTACAACAGTAATGCAGAAATTAAATGAGATACTGTGCAAGAGTGGCAAACTGTTCCTCAGCACATTAGACATCAAATTGAAATACTACATGACACAGTCACAAATGCCAGCAAGGCTACAGGTGTGTTTCCAGCAGTAACTGATAATTTGACCAGAAAGATTAGGCCATTGTTTTCACACAGGGCAAAAAAATATGAAACGGAACTATAGAAAGCATGTTCAGAAGAAAACTGATTAAAAAACTGAACAACAATGCAAGTAGATAAGAACATCACCGAAGAAAATCAGCTAAGTAGTGTTGAATTTAACATATGAACTTTAATTTTCGTGTAGCATCACTTGACCCCATTTTTGTTATGCCCTTCTGTGTAGTTATTTCAAACTATAGAGTCTCTAAGTGTCCTCTGTATGGCAAAGATTTTAATGTGTTTGTATCTGTTGTTTTCCATGAAATATTGTTCTGAACAGAAATGTATTTGGATTGTTTTCTGATTACCTAAGAAGGCTGATTAAAAATAAAATGACAGTGTCAACTGCCTGTGGTACAAATGTATGTGTGAGAAGAGTAAAAGGTGATTAATCTCCCAGTTTTTCCCTCAGTGTTTGCTGAATTGTGCAGAGTGTATTCCTGAGAAAGAACAGAGAGAAACATATTTTGAATACAAAGAAGTGATAGAACATTACTAATCAACAGTTATATCATTTTTATTAAGGGTAGATTTGTAGACAGCAGTAGCAGCAATATTTTTAATACTTACAGGCAGGATCAATCCATACTAACAACTTACTTTGTAGCCTCTGCCTCGTCTTTGGAAATACTCTGTCCGGCACTCAAGTCCAGGTCCACATGGCGCCCAAGCATAGCTCCCAATCCTAGGGCCAAATCAGTAGCCTCCCCTTCACTGAGGGCAGTGAAGATGCTCATTTTAGTCTTGGCTTTTTGTGGTCTTTGCTCTCTAAGCTCCTCAGGGAGATCTTCTTTCCGAACCTTTGGACAAAAGCAAAATGATTTAAAAAATTGCTATAAAGTACTAGAACTTACAGTCCCTTAAGTCTGTGCCTTAACCAGATTAGTGTTAGGTACAAATTACAAAGTGGAAGGTGTTTTTAAGATGGTGGTAAGTTTTAAAACAGTGTAAATAACACCGAATGCACTATACTGTCTACAACAGGGCTGCCCAAAGTTGGCCCATAAGGATATTTGATTTACCCCACCAGAAAGTTATATACAGTAGTTTAAAGTGATGAAATATATTTTTAAAGACTGGTTTAAGTTCCTGGGACCACATAATATGCTAACTAACTTACTGTGTCATCAAGGCTAAAATATAAGTTCCAGAACTTTGCTGCTACTGTTATTATTAAATGTACAATTCCTGGGTTAACATAAAATAATCACATCCTTGGGTCAACGCAACTGTATGATGTCCCCAGGTGAAGACTAGCTGATGTTCCTGGGACCACATAGATGATGTTCCTGGGACCACATAGATGATGTTCCTGGAACCACATAGATGATGTTCCTGGGACTACATACATGATGGTTCTGGGACCACATAGATGATGTTCCTGGAACCACATAGATGATGTTCCTGGGACCACATAGATGAGACCACATAGATAATGTTCCTGGGACCACATAGATGATATTTCTGGGACCACATAGATGAGACCACATAGATGATGTTCCTGGGACCACATAAATGATATTTCTGGGACCACATAGATGAGACCACATAGATGATGTTCCTGGGATCACATAGATGATGTTCCTGGGACCACATAGATGATGTTCCTGGGACTGCATAATATGCTGATATAGCTTACTGTGTCATTAAAGCTAAACTGTCAGTTCCAGAACTTTGCTGCTAAGTTCATATAAAATGGACTGCTTCTGGGTTAACACAGCGATCCTATATGATGTCTGGGGTGGTACCCTCAAGAGAATGTCTTTTGTACCTTTGTTTTGAGTATTTGTACAGGAAAAGATGGATATTAGAATATAGAATGTGTTAATTTGTCATATATACATATACACGAGTATAGTACAGCAAAATTCTTTTTTCACGTATCCCAGCTTATTTGGAATTTGGGGTCAGAGCGCAGGGTCAGCCATTGTACAGCGCCCCTGGAGCAGAAAGGATTAAGGGCCTTGCTCAAGGGCCCAACAGTGGCTGAATGTCAGAGCTAGGATTTGAAGTTTCAGCCTTTCGACTGACAGGCCAAAGCTCTACCAACTAGGCCACCACTGTCCCATTGTGTACCCTTAACTTTGTTTACATTTGTTTACATTTGTTCACATTGTGTACCCCAAACTGTTGTACTGTAGATTATTTGTAGATTTCATGTAAAAAAAAATGTACTAAGGTAACAAAATATGTAACCCCAAGGTTCCACCCCAGCACCAAACATATTCCACACCACACCAAAAAGTTATGTTTTCTACTGAACGTGTTTGTACTTTTTTACTAAATATAACAGCCCCATTTATGTTACAGAACCCAGTGTCATTGTTCCCTGCACTACCAGTTACGCACCTAAATTTGTGAGTCTGGGATGTTAATTTATACCATCAGATTTTAAATTTCAGATAATCTCCCTTTATCTGTGTGCATCTACAACAACTGTGTAATATAAAGGTAATGAAGTTATTACCCTGTAATCATGTTAGTGTGATTTAGAGACCGTGAGATGGGGCTTTATCAGCCACACATCTTCTGTCACTTAAGATTAGAGTGTGGGGTCTTTTCCCCCATGACCCTCTTTTTACCTTTAATGAGGTTAACTATGAGACTGACCAGAAAGGCCTTTTTATCTCCAGCTTCTGTAGAACAAGGCTGGTAAGATCCTGGTAGGATCCATACTTGCTCGTGTCTATTGTGCAGACTTAGAGAATGCTGTCTACTCGATGTGATGCAACATGGTTTCTGTGTATCTTCTCCATCAGCAAATAGAGTTAATAACTGATTATTTTGCTCAGACTGATTCCACCCACAATATAATTGATTGGAAAAATGTCCATGCTTTCTCCTTCCTCACTAAATAGACCTTTCTTGCAGCCTAGAGTTTTTCTAAACCACTACAAAAGATTAGTTTATCATCATCATTCCCTGTATCATCTTGGATGTGATTGCCATGTGTGTTTTCTACTGAACAAGACACATTCCTTTCATTCTTTTGTACATAATCGACAGAAAAAGCATAGCAAACGTTCTGAATGTCAGGCTATTTTTGATAAGGAATTCATCAGCTCAGCAGCTTATGAAATCATTTGCATTGCTGGGGTGTTGGCCATGCCAAAACTACTGGCAGAGAGAGATACAGCAGCCTTATCAGAAAAAAGAAGAGCCAACCCTGTATTTTTAGAATTCTTTCCATTTTCTTCTCTTTTTAATTTGGCCTTTTGGAACGTAAGCATTGTGGTTCAGGCCTATGCAATTACAGAGAGCTAGCAAGATGAAGGTCAGCACAAACACAAAGCTTTTGAGGGAGCCGTCTGCATCTCAGTTCTTAACCCACATTCTTTGTAAACAGTAACACCCACCAGCATTTACACACAACAACACACGACAACGTATGCTCCAAATATTACACCATTTAAATGTTCTATGTAAACAAACTAAAGTATTTTAATGTTCTTAATGCTCATAAAACCCTTGGTAAAGTAACATAATCTATCAATATCCATGAGTTTACTATTTCCGTTTTTTAAGTTACTAATTACAGTAATATATGAGTAGGATTTAGATATTCTGATTATGATATTCATGGTTTGACAAGTTTGGTGTGAAGGAAATCAAGTGGCCTGTTTCCCTGATCTCAACCCTATCAATTGGAATGCTGAGTGCTTGCTGAGTGCATTTTCAGCAGTTTTAATAAATGAGCCATGTACTCACACGTCTGTTTCTTTTCTACCCACCAGCTAAATATCAAAGAGCGGGAGGACAGTACAGCTCGCCAATCTTCCATGTTTGCTTCCTGCCAGTATGTGCTGCCTCTCTGGGAGTGGACAGTCAATTAAAATTCCTAGTCCTGGCCTGTCATGACAGTGTAAATCAACTTTGCTTCACCTCTTTTCTCTGCTGAAACAGACCTTTACCTGGTGTGATAAAAAAATGAGGTGGGCAAAGGGGTATGTTAGGAAAGGCTTTCCCTTTGAACTGGCATTCATTTGTCTGTCAGATTCACAAGCGTGAGCATAACAAACTGATCTCTTCTGTACTTTGATCTCAGGAGACATAAGGAAGAGAAGGAATGTGTTCCTTAAGCCCTTATTGCACCAGCATACAACTGGCAAAGTCCTTAAGTAGAACGTGTCAAAACGTAAGTACTTTTTACATAAATTAAAAAGATGAGATGAAATTCAAACTTTGATCTCAGTGGTGATGGTTCAGCATAATAGATCCACCCGAGCACCCTAAAGACATTGATATAAAATTTTTTTTAATTATTAACAACAATTATAATAATACTAATAAAATAATATTAATAATAATAATAAGACTGGTTATATTTAAATACAAGTCAAAAAAATTTTAAATCACTACTGTTATTTTTATTAACATGTTTCCTACAGTCCCAACTTTTTTGGAATTGAGTTTGTATATCTGTATACACTGATCAGCCATAACATTAAAACCACCTCCTTGTTTCTACACTCACTGTCCATTTTATCAGCTCCACTTACCATATAGAAGCACTTTGTAGTTCTACAATTACTGACTGTAGTCCATCTGTTATTCTGCATTCTTTGTTAGCCCCCTTTCCTGCTGTTCTTCAATGGTCAGGACTCTCCCAGGACCACTACAGAGCAGGTATTATTTGGGTGGTGGATCATTCTCAGCACTGCAGTGACACTGACATGGTGGTGGTGTGTTAGTGTGTGTTGTGCTGGTATGAGTGGATTAGACACAGCAGCGCTGCTGGAGTTTTTAAACACCTCACCATCACTGCTTGACTGAGAATAGTCCACCAACCAAAAATATCCAGCCAACAGCACCCCGTGGGCAGTACCCTGTGACCACTGATGAAGATCTCAAAGATGACCAACTCAAACAGCAGACGATGAGCGATCGTCTCTGACTTTACATCTACAAGGTAAACCAACTAGGTAGGAGTGTCTAATAGAGTGGACAGTGAGTGGACACGGTAATTAAAAACTCCAGCAGCGCTGCTGTGTCTGATCCACTTGTACCAGCACAACACACACTAACACACCACCACCATGTCATTGTCACTGCAGTGCTGAGAATGATCCACCAACTAAATAATACCTGCTCTGTAGTGGTCCTGTGGGGTTCTTACCATTGAAGAACAGGGTGAAAGCAGGCTAAAAAGTATGTAGAGAAATAGACGGACTACAGTCAGTAATTGTAGAACAAAGTGCTTCTATGTGGTAAGTGGAGCTGATAAAATGGACAGTGAGTGCAGAAACAAGGAGGTGGTTTTAATGTTATGGCTGATCAGTGTATATGTTCTGTATTTAGAGTCTAAAATAAAGTAAGCTGAGCAGAAAGCCACAGTTTTGGACAGAGAGTCTGTTCCTAACAGACGTGCACTGCTGTGGGATTGGGAATAAAACTTAATGATCTGCAAGAAGAGGCCCTTTTCTTTATCACGCATCTTCCAGTGTACCACATCCACAAATCTACTGAGACGGGAATTTATTGCTGTCTTTACCGAAAACACAGCCCACAAAAATTCTGCGCATTTTCTGTGGAATATTTGGGGTGGCTAATGAATTTATGTCAGGCCTCATTAAGAGAATAAAACCAAGAACTGATGTAAGAATCAAACACAACGCACTGCAAGTATGAAAAAACTTACTTAAAAGAAAACAGTTGAGGACATTTTGGAACCATTAAACATTTAGTTGTTAAAAATACACTGTGGGTGCCAGTTCTAGAACATATACAGTTGCAAGCCGAAATATTCTACCACTCTCATATTAGGTGGTATTATGATTTTGATGTACAATAAACTGAAAACATACAACAAGAAGCTTTCTATGGTACGTATTTAAATCTAAAGAATGAGTTCACACTATGATATTTCAGGAATGATATCTTACTCCAGCACTGGTTGACTTAGAAGTGCTTAGGATCATTGTTTGGCTGGAAAGTCTAATTATCACCAAGGTTCAGTTTCACCACAGAAGACAGAACATTCCTCTTTAAAATGCCTTGGTATTTTTGTGAATCCACGATGTCGGTCACACTGTCAAGACTGCCAGTTCCTGAAGCAGAAGAACATTTCTGCATCATTGCTGACAATGTTTGACTGCAGGGATAGTATTTTAAGTTTGTGCTTAGAACTCAACCGGAATCTTCATGTTGCAGTTTAAATTGACTGGACACTACATTTTCAGAACAAAAACTAAGTCATGTGGATCTCTCTGTGATCTCTTGTGGATCTATGTAATCAGATTTTGGTAAGGCAAACACCAGGGCAAAGATTTAAGGCATTATCTAAAGCTTTGGTTCTTCCCAAGACCATGTCAGCCTTAATAATGTTGAAGTGGAATGCCTAAGTGGAGATCTTTGTAACATAAATCCAGTTGTTATGACAGTGACAAGACAGAAGCTCCACTGAGTAAAAGGCATATAACCTTTTTTGCTAAATGTACGAGGCTCTGGCAACATGAGGAAAAATGTTTCCTATTTCCTATTTAAAATTAACCATAAAACACTTTAGAATAAACGTGTTGGCATGTCTCCCAAATCACAAACTAGGTAGCAGACTAAATGTCAGTCACATTAAAGAATTCTCAACTGTCAAACCAGTTGCCAGTGGCACAAGTGGCACAAGTGGCATAGCCCACTCCCAACAGCATGATAAGACTGACTGGTAGACATGCCTAATTTCTGACTATGAAACTCTGACTTACAACTGGTGTTTGGATATTTATTAACAGCTGCTACATACACATAATGTTTATGAAACAGTTGTACTGGATGGTATCGGATATGTGTCATTTATCTACAATTTTAAATACACATTTAATTCAGCAATTAATTCCATTGTTTAAAGATACTTTAAAGATCTATAATAAGAGTCTATAATGTACTGCACTTAAGGGCTTGTATGCTATGGCAGTCATGGATTTCAATGATTTCTGCAACTTCAACTATTCCTGTTGAATCATAAATTTGTAGTAGGTGCAGATAAAAATATAAATACAGCAACTTAGATTATTATTTTGGTGTTGTTGAATCGTCTGTTATGTCTAATTGTTTGTTAGACATCATGATATAGGAACCATACAGGAACAGAAACAGCTCAGGTGACAAGCTTACAGTATTTTATTTTCCATAGCCAAGCAGTCACGCACAGGTCACCATGCACAATACCAAGCATAAACTGGTGTGGTGTAAAGCTATTCTATTGGTTCTCTGTCTGAAGTGATCAATGACACCTCACCATGTGGCAGTCTGACTTGAATTTGGGTTTTGACAGATGACAGAAGAACACAAGCTGGCTACCTCTGTGGTAACTGTACAGTTTGGGTAAATATGGTAAATAGATCCCTGCAGAGAAGTAGCAAGGCTAAAAATTGAAATATAGGTAAAATCTGAGAAACTGCACTGTTAGTTGACCGAGTGAGAAGTTGCACAACATAATTTGGATATAATTTTACTGCCATCAAGAGGTTGTTGGCAGCATTACAATAAGAAAATGAATTCACTAGATCCACTAGTAGTACTTCACTAGCATTTTATCATTATTATTTTCTAAATGTAATAATTAAAAAAAGTTTTATTAAGCCACATATGTTAACGTGTGTAAATAAGTACATTGTATGGGGAAAAGTATGTGGACAACAATTCCTTGGGCATTAATATAAGCTACGAATCTCTACTTTTGCAGCTATAACAGCCTTCATTCATTTGGAGGAGGGGAAACAAACAAAAACTATGGCTCTTTTTAAAACTCCATGTACATTGCACTGTAAAAACTATAGTTTTTCGATATGATTTTTTAGTTAATGTGCATGTCAGTGCTCTGAAATGAAAGTCTGGTTAAGATTAAGACAAAAGTATTTAAATTCTGGTGTGAGCACCCCCCAGACAGCTCAAGTAAACTGTAGGGGGGCAGTCACAATGGATTTCCAGCAAAAATATCAAATTCATTACTTGTATTTACTTATTCTGAATTAGAAGGTTTTAGTATTAGTTGTAAATATAAACAGGTAAGTGAAAATCAACACCAGAATTATGTTGGGCCCTGGCACAAAATGTTGTATTCAACTGGTGTACAAGACACATAACGTGACAGCCAGAGCCACAGTTGGGAGAATAAAAGGATTTAGGACTGGGAGAAGCAGGAAGAGCTAAAACACCCCGGAGGTCTCCTAATTTAGATAGGTGGGATTTGACTTTGGAATTACAATAGGACTAAAAGTGGATTAACTTAATCACATGTTTTACAAGGGAATCAGGATATTATAAAGTCCTTAATGCCATCCAGTGGATACCCCCTGCGATAAGTTAAATAGAGGGAGGTTGTAGCAGAAATCCCCCACACTGACTGAGATAAACCCTGTCTTATTTGTTGGGGTAGAGGTACTTGGAAGTCTGGGGTAAAAGGATACAAAAGCAGGATAAGCAAAAGCAGCCCATCCCATCAGTACAAAATTACCTGACAAGCAAAGATTGTATTTTAGTTGTAAATATGTCCATTTCTATAACATCCACTAATTAACAACATTGATATTGTTAATACCATCATTGTTATTGTAACTGGATTGATACTAGTGTAATGGGATCGATTTTTTAGTTTTACTTTTTCTCCACCACATTCAGCACGTTTCTCCCGTTTCATCAGAGCGTAAAGATCATGTCTGTACAGACCAGCTCCTCTCACATCTTACATGCTCACCTCGCTTCTCCTCTCCTCCTGCTCTCCTGTGTTTTGTTGTGGTAGCCTCATGTTGGTAAAATCCTAAAAGACACCAGTACATTGGTAGGCACTGGAAGATTGTAAGTTTTTGAATACTTTGCTTTGCACATACAGAAATAGGGGTAATTTTATGTAAATGATAGCGTAAACTATATGTACGTAAAGTACGGACGCACCTTACGCACTTTACGCATCCAACGCAAATAAATCGGAGCATGCGTAGGTGTGTTTGTGTTTTGGTGAATGAGAGCTCTTTTCTTTTGACTTTGTGCTTTTAAATGTAAACAGAATAGCATCTATTTTTATTTTTATTTAACAAGGACACATATATTCGGTCACTATTAAAATTTTACATGTTTATTCACCCAGCAAACACAAATACGTGGTATGAATTAGCTGCTTGGTGGTGCTACGCCATGATGGTAACATTGTAGGAAAGTAAAGCACCAGAAACAAGAAATCTGACCACTTTAAACAACTGGATTTATTTACAATCCTACTGAGAGCAGCTACTTACAAAAGTTATGTATAACAATATTAATATGATGAAGAATTATTAATACAGAGTCCTTATAGAAACATAAATCACTGCAATTAGCTTAGCACTTGCAACCAGTGTTGTTTTTGACCTTGGATATTAACTCACAGCTGTAATGTCTTTTGTATAGTTGGTGTACTGCACACAGTGCATAAGTCTTTAGTGTATATCTGTCATAATAATAATAGTTACTTACAAAAATGTATGTATTACAATATTAATATGATGAAGAGTTATAAATACAGAGTGCTTATAAAAACAGAAATCACTACAATTAGCTTAGCAGCTAACACTAGCGACTAAGCTAAGAAGTACACGGCTGTTGTTGAGCTTGGGTATTAACTCACAGCTGTAACGTCTTTCGTATAGTTAGTGTACTGCACATGGTGCACAAGTTTTTATTGTATATTGGGGCGGCTCGGTGGCTCACAGTGTCGCCTTACAGCAAGAAGGTCCTGGGTTCGATCCCCAGGTGGGGCAGTCCGGGTCCTTTCTGTGTGGAGTTTGCATGCAAACAGTCAGGTAAATTGGAGGTACAAAATTGTCTGTGACGTTAAAACTTGTAAATTGATGAATCTTGTGTATAGAGTAACTGTTTACTGTTTCTGTCTGTTTACTGTTTCTGTCATGAATGTAACTGAAATGTGTAAAACATGACGTTAAAATCCTAATAAATTATTGTATATCTTTCATAATAATAATAGTTATGGTGTATGAGTTATTTGGGTTTTAGCATCTCAGCTGTGAACTAGTTGGCTAGGCTAGGCATTTACACCTTCACATGGCTATTCTAATTTTATTACTTTTTCAATACGCTGCAGATTCACTTTCATTTAGCCTATGTGCGGTCATGCATTAGTATTGGACAAAAAGACCTGATGCAGTAATTTTCCCATTTAGTGTGGTCTAACAGATCAAATATTTTTACTGTTCATAAAAAATGCAAAGACTCAGAGGTAGATAATGAATGACCATTTAATGATCTGTAGATGTGTTTTCCACAATTTATTTTTTTTACATTTAAAAATGTCCTCATAGAGGAACAGAAAAATACACATGAATAAAACAAAATTATACAGACAAATATTGAAAAGCTGCTCCTTTCTAATTTTGGTATTTTGTATTTTTCATTTGTCTACAAAACGATAAGTGCCTTTAATTTATTCATGTGCCATTATTTGCAGTCATTATAATGAAACTGCAACAGTGAGACACAGTTTCATTTCTGCATCGCTTTACTGAAGTTCTGTTTCTTTACACTGCTTTGTTTTGTCTGACAAACCAAAGAAAAGAAAAGTAGAAATAAAATTAGGACATACATGAAATGATTATTTACAACTTGGCTCAGGGAGGTAAACATTAAAAGAAAGGAATAAAAAAAAAAAAAACATTTGTACAGCTATTTTACAGATTTGTTTTCTTACTTCTTAACCAGCCATTTTAACCATCTTAACATTCAGAGGCAAATATGATAAAAGGCCAATACAAAAATAATACAATGGATTTATTGCAAACATAAAAATATTGACTAAAGTAAAAATAAAATTAAAACATAATGGAGGTAGAGAGACACAAACAAGTATAATCATTTAAAACAAAATCAGAGCTTTAGATCCAGTGACAAGTACAAAGTCAAGTCATAAAAAAGCCTTTTTTTTTTTTTTTTTTTTTTTTTTTTTTTTTTTTAAATGGCAATGCGTGGTAGTGATTAAATTTACAGTTATGATTGCATCTGCTGGTCTTTTAACAGATCATCCCTAGCATCTCATGACGGCTTACAAAGTACCTACATACAGTATTTATAATATTTACACAGTCCCATATTACCTGAATCACCCCAAGTGTTGAATAAAAAGAAAACATATGTACATACAATCACCTATTGGGCCATCAAAATGTAAACTCTGCAACTCACAATACCGCTTGTTTATTCCCTTTAGGAATAACTGAGTTGTTTCTAAAAAATAAAAAGGAATAGCAGATGGCTGAAAGAACAGTAGTTTCATTATAAACTGATTAATCCCACACAATAAATTCCCACAAAAAAAAAAACCAGACAGCTGGTGGCTGAAACACATCATAGTTATATACACCACTACAATATTTCAATCTGTACAAAGTCTACATATGTCATTTTTAACTTCATGATTTTCTTATCATAGTGCAATGGCTGATCTGACCCATCTTCTAAAGAGTACTGAAAAAATAAAAAATCACAATCATCATTTTAAGGAAATAAAAAAACTCTGTCTTTTTTTAGGTGCAATCTTAAAAATCATAGATACAAACTTTCAAAAGTTTAGCAATGAAAAACAGTAAAATAAATGATCAGAAAATTGATCATTTCAAATCTAGCTCTGTTTACTAATGTGTGCTCTCCACTGAGAGTTTAATGGGTAAATGGAATTAGAGATCACATCATGGATTAAGGTTCCGATAAAAGAACAAAGAGACAATGAGTGCATGATCAAAGACCAAAGAGGAGTAAACACATTGAGGCATTTTCCAGAATGTTGTTTAGCTGGTGTTACTTTTAGTAAAACGTTTAGTTTTTTCCTTGAGAAGTTTTATACAGATGCAATAACAATCATGAGATGTGGAGAGATGCTGGAAATGCTTTTGAGAAGGTCCGGAGCAAGGTGAGATAAGTGAATTTCAGAAAATTCACACGGAGGGAAAATCTGGACCACATACACTGGCTACAGAAAAGAAGAAAAAGAAATAACAACAGTAAAATAATGCATTAGAAATGGAAAAATTGAATACATTTCATAGCAAAAGTATGAGGGTGTCTGACCATGAGATTTATCATTCCAAAACAATGGGTATTAATATAAAGTACACAGAGAAAAGGAAAAACCATATAACATCACAGTCTTTCAACATAGGAAATAAAAGAAAGGCTGCTTTTTAGCTGTGGTACAGTCACTTTACCTGATTGGATCCTGGATTGGCAACATTGATAATGCCAGCAGCTTGTTTTGCCTGCAGGTATGTGATAAAGCAGGTTTTGAGAGCATGGGTCTGGATAAGGACGTCTTTCTGATCTAGACCACAAGGGAGCGCCAGCAAGAGGCAGTAATCACTCTCAGTCTATAAATAAAAAAATAAGAGTTAAAAACTACACATATTAACCATCAAACATTTTTACATTTTTGCTACAAACACACTCATAGATGAATTATGTTTACTTTGACTGATTTTTCAAGATTACACATCTAGAGAAAGTCTAAAGTTTTATGACTTTATATTACTTTAAAGTTTTATGACCAATTCCTTTAGTGTATATTTGCGCTGGTGAAAATCTCACTGGTGAAAATCATAGACAAAGTACCATTATTCACTTTTACCATCTCCACAACGCAGTGTACTTTAACTTAAGCCTAGCTAGATAATATTCATTTCATTTATTCAAATATGTATTTTTACAGCATGTTTTTATTACACGTGAGACATGCTTTTGGTAAGTTTTTTAGACATGCTAGCAGACACTTCACACAATGTATGTAAATGACATTGAAAGTGCATACTGTTTAGTAAAGAAGTGAGCAGTTTGGAATGCAGCCCATCTCATACACTGTTGTTGGTTTGACCTCTGTCTTTAAGAGGCATTGTATTGTTTTGTATATTTTAGTAATATATTTTGGTTGTATTGTTTTGTATATTTCGATAATTTGTTTCCATCCACCTTTAAGACCAATTCTTTTACACAGGAAAAGTACATTCTTTTTAAAGATCACAGCCCCAGAAACTACCCATCAATATTTACTATTACAAAAAATATATATATTAATAGATTTTTATGGTTTTCAGTTATTTTTGTAAAGTGTTTTAGAAAGCAAACTGCCCATGCATATTATGTACAGTTTCAAACTTTGATGCAAAAAATATAAAGCTGCTCACTGTCATCCTCCTTGCTACTCCCTCCAGCTGGGAAGCCTCCAGCCGCATTCTCTGTGCAATACGAAGAGGAGGACCTCCCTCTGGTGGTGGCAGTGAATGCTGAGCTAGAACCTTGTTACCAGAAACAAAATGTAACTGGACAGCTGCACTCTCATTTTTGAGTGCCAAGTGACCTTGCCATACAATAGGATACTTCTGCTCGAAGAGAGAAAGAAAAAACTAATTAATAATTCACATTAATACTTGCTGAAAAGATGCATAATCAACAATCATAAGATTAAATTACAACAATAATTTACTTTTTAACTCACCTTCAACAGTTGCACCATGTCAACGGAAGGATTTATATCTGGCCTGATATTGGTTGGTGGTAATGAGGATAGCCCAGAAGGAAGACTCTGAGGTCCCTTCTGCAGTGAGGAATAAGGCTCAGATTTGGGAGTTTTAGCAGTTGGAGAAATGTAACAAGGAGAAGAATTGTCCCTCTGGAGCTGATATACGTGAGACATTTCTATTGAGCCTGCATGCCTAACATCAGACATGGTAAGTTTGGTCTCCCCATGAGGTCCGCCAGTAAAGCAATGGCTAGTCTTAGGTCTGTTTTCAACTTCCAGAGACTCCTGATTTAATAAATGATAAAAAAAAAGATATAAAAGATATAAAATATATATAGAAACACATTTAAAGAAGCAGTTAATAAATTTGCCTACTAAAATGTACGAATAAAAGTGCAAAAGTTAACCAAAACTTAAATCTGCAATTTGCTAGCACAACAAAACAAAACCATATTGCACATCGGACTCTAACAGTAATTGTGATACTGCTAAACTGGCTGTTGCCTGATATTACCATGTTTAGACCAGTTCAGACAAATAAGTTTAATGCAGCCACACTGTTAAAATGACAACATGCACATATGAAAACATAATTCTTAAATGTTTTAATCGTAACAGCCCTATTTAGATATCGTAAAATATTACTGCTTACCTGATTTGAAGCGATGCCACAGTTAGCCATACTGCTTCCAATTACAGAGGGACCAGCTAACTGGGAACGGAAGCCATGCATTTCTCTGTACAATTCAGGCATGGAGCCAGCATTGCCAGGATGTATTAGCTGCACCTGTTGAGACATCACTGATCCAGGAGAATGAGTAATTAATGTTCTTTCTAAATGTGGAGAGTAAGAAGAATGTGACATTTTCACAGCCAGTGCTCTTGGTGCATCTCTTGGTGATAGGTTCTTAATTGTGGCTGTTTTGGAGGAAGTTGAGGAGATATGTGTGGAAGACGATAATGAGGAGGGCTCTGATGTTTGAGCTTGGTATCTTTTAACAACTCCCAGGTGATCTGGTAACTTTTGTTGCATCAGTATACGTAAGTCTCTGTTGTATTGATCAAGTTTCAATCCTCCATGCTTTATCCCGTTGTACTCTGGCACTACCATGCCATCTGTGTGTAACTGGGGCACAGATGTCTGACGTGCAGCTTGATGGAAGTGTCGCACATTGACTTCACTTTGCCTACTTATCTGCCCAGCACTTGGATGTGTCTTTACCAGAATATCTCTTAATACTGCTGTTTGGGATGAAATGGAGCACTGTTGAGGACCAGGTGGTGAGGAGGAGACAGAATCTGTATGTATGTTATAGTTAATTCCAACTAGTGGTGGAGTATTCATTCTTACACTTCCTTGGGACAAATGACCAATAGAGACTTGTGTAGCATTATGTGGGGGCATGATGACTGACTGCTCTGGATGATTTTTCACATACTGAGTACCAGGTCTACTAGAGCCCAAGCCTATTGATGTTTTAGGTGGGCAAACTGTAGAGAATGAGGAGACTGAATTACCTGATGTCCTTGCAGATTGTATCTCATGTTTTGGATGACAGACCAATCTATCATTAGGAGTAGTCGGACTTGAAATGTGATTTCCTGCCAAAGAGTAGGGGTGTGGACTTGAAACTGGACTTTGACAAAAAGGTTGGGATTGTTTTACTTCAGCTTTTATTGAAATACATTCCACATTCGATGTTTTTGTGATATGTTGCTGTAATGTAGACTGATTATATCTTAAGATCTGGGAACTTGGACTTGAGGGTTGGAATTTCTTTGCAGAAGCACACTGGGGAACCATATAAAATATTGATTCTGATTTTCCAGAAACAGTACCATCCTTTGTAATGGATGAAATAACAGGCTGAGCATTGAACCTCTGGGTGCTTAATATTGCACCTGGGTATCCTTGCCCTGTGGGTGTCTGGGATCCTTTAGGTGTAGAGGGTTGAGGTTGAATTGGATCTTGTTTAAATTGAGATCTTGAAACAGACTGCTGAAATTCAATGTCAACTGCATTGGGTGGTGGAATTTGGCTAATTTTGGCTATAATACGCTGCGGCCCTTCTGTCTTTTGTCCTGAATAACTCAGTACCACCACACCCTCTGAGGTATTTACTCTTAAACCAGGACCTGAGCCTGGGTTATAAGATGTTTTATCTGTTTTATCTGATGTAGGTTGTGGATCATCAGACAGTGAAAGTTCATGTTGCCAGCTATTTTCATTCGTGTGATACTTCTGCTTGGGTGGAGATAGTCCTGAGCTGCGGTTGCCCAATGAGATATAAGGAGTTTTGTCAAAATCAAGAGGCAAAGGAATTCGACTAATGACAGAGGTAGCAGTGGACGAGATAACAGAATTCCCCATGTTCTCTTTAAAAGACTCACTAGGTTGAGGAGTGGGTTGTTCTGGAAAAACCATTTGAGGTGTAACTGGTGTTACAGGACTGGGTCTGTCATCAGGCACTGATTTTACAACAGGTACATTCTCATTTTGAGACATTCTAGGGCTTGTTAATGTGTTTGTGAGTAATGTGCTTGTGACAGCAGAGTTGTCTGAAGCAGATACATATTTTGGCTCCATTAGAATCTTTCTTAAAGTGCTAGATTTTGGATCAATATCGGAGGCCTTTGTGTCAGGAGGTATTGCAGGGTTTGTTAAATGGCTTCCTATTACCACACCTGGTGCTGACGCAACCACAGTAACATGAGATATAGAAAGTACTCCTTTCTCTTCAGTTCTGTTTCTCCAGTCAGGAATTGTGAAAGGGATCTTAGCTGAACAAGCTAACGTTGGACTTAGATGGGCTGAAGGTGTTGTAAGAGTGGGGGAAACTGATTTTGAGGTTATCTCTGGTGACCTAAAAAACGAAGGACTAGAACTTCCAGAATGAAAGGCTGATTCTTGAGGTTCAGGCTGGTCTATAACAGGCTGCTCTGCCTCTTTTGGAGTGTTAATAGTCACCACAGATGTAACATCATGTTTACATGCAGCAGCAACAGTGACTACAGTAGCTATTGCTGATGAGGTGGCTGCTTTTGGATTAACAGTTTGCATATCTTCAGGAATGGACTCTGGTAGTTTTACTGCAGATTTAGCTTCCAACATGGTATGAGGTACCATATTTGTTTTTTTGTTGGCATAACCCTTTCGGCCCTTACATTTCTTTGGTGTTTTAGGCCTTGCTCTTGCTCCCTTTTTCTGCGTTTCTGGTAGTGGACATTCAGTACGATTGTCTGGTTCAGATGACTTTGAATGTGTAGTCAAACTTGCCTCAGAATCTTTTATCAAGCCTGTCTCTGTTTCCATAACCTCACTGGCCGTGGGCGAAACTACTGTCTCTGATGCTCGAAGAAGTGATGTAAATGTAGGAGTGTGAAAACCATCTGTATCCACTAAAATATCTTCAGCAGTAATTGAATCAATTGCAGCAGCAAGCTCTGTTTCACTTGCAGGGTTGGCAGGCTTTTCCACCTCAGTTTCGTCAGTCCCTTCTGAAACAGGTTGTAGTACAGTAGGGGGTTGAGAAGGTGGTTCTTTGTAGGATGGTGGTTGCACAATATCAAGTTTAGAAATATTTTCCACTGCCCTTTCTAATTCCACTTGACGGGCAAGCAATGCTTCCTCTGGCTTAACAAGAGGTTCTGAATCTGAAGGTTCTTCCCTCCCATCTGGACTAAGATCCTCTACTTTTCGTATAGATTTTGGAATTTGGAAATCCCCTTCATCAGATATTTCTGTTTTAGTCTTCTTTACAGAGTTTTGACAATGTTCAGAATATAATGCACCTTTAACTGTATCCCCACTTAGATCAATGAAAAGGTGTTTAAGGTTGACTGACTGAGTCAGTCTTGGCACTTTAAGATTTGCACTCTTATCATGTTTGCCCATGGAATCTTTTTCTGTATTTTTCTCCAATTCCTCCTGAGATGTAGTCTTATCAATTGCTACAACATGAGAATTTAAGGTTTCAGAAACCTCAGCTTCTAATGTTTTGTCTGTTTTAGCTGCTATTTGGTTCTGTCCAGCTCTAACTACTGATTGAACCTTTTGAGAGCGAGGAGAATGCCATCCTACTGCAACCTTGGTAATTTCAGCACTGCTTTCAGACTCCGGATTATCAGTGATGTCCCCTTCAAAAGTGTTTGCCTGGTCCTCAACTAAAGGCAGATCATCCACTGTTTTATGAGATTTGGTTGGGCGACCTCTTCTTGTGTTGGATGTCAATGTCTCCTGCTGTACAGAGTCTTTATCAACACCACGCTTTCTCAAGGAACGAGAGGATTCAATAGAATCTTTGCCTTGTTGTTGAGGGGCTGCATCCTCCTCATGTGGTGTAGCATAGACAGAACGGACATTCCGGCGTTGACGTGTTCTGTTTTGAGACGAGCTTAAATCATTAATCTCCATATCTGTTAAATAACAAGGAGATTTGGATTGGCTTTTGGAATCGGCTCTTCGTTTTATTGCCCCTTGTCTTGATGATGTCCTTTTCAGTTTTTCTCTGTCGATGCGTTCACTTTTTCTAAGGACAGGCTTTTTAGTGTCTGCTGGTTGAGGTTGATCAATAGGTCTTAATGCTGATTTATTTGCTTTAGTCTTTTTATTTTTAGGTTGTTTTCGTGATAGCTGTGTTGGCTCAACCTCAGGTTCAGATACTGCCAAGTGCATCTGGAAGGTTGACTCAACACTCTGGCAAATGGACTCAGGATGTTCTGTTTTAGTTTTTATCTGCTCTACCACAGGAGCCGTTTGAGCATCTTCAAGCATAGGTGAAAGGTGAGGTGGACACTCTGCAGGATCAGACTCTGGCTCCAAATTGCTTAAAGATGTACTAGGAGTTGGAGGTTTTACATCAATGTTCTGCATCTCGTGTAATGTATTTGCAGTTTCTTTGATGTTACTAATTTCTTGATTAGGCTCTTCTTTAGAGTTTTCGTTCTTTGTCAAAGGTGGTGTGTCTACTACAGCAGCTGCTTTAATGCTTGATGGACTGGATGGTGGAGGAGAGTCAATTTGAGTATCATCTAATGTCTCCTTTTTGACTGGTAACACAGATAACTCTGTAGTTGGTGAGGCTTGTATAACCTCTTGCACATCTGTCTTTGTGGTTGCAAGAACAGATGTAGATGGAGTAGGACTCGTTGATTTTAATGTAGGCATACTTTTAGATTCTTTGGGACACTGAATTTGCTCATGATCTGACACAGATTTTCTGTCAGTGGTCTCAGCTGTACTGGCTTTTTCCAAAGTGTGTTGCTCTTGGTGTTTGTCTTTTGATTGCTGTAACTCCAAAAATCTGTTATGGAACAGCACTATAGGCTCATGCCAATTTTCTGCTTCATCTAATTCAGCCTTTTTATCAGTGATACTAGACTTATCTATCTCCATTTGAACTTCAGGATCACTGTCTTTACATTCAAGATGTCGAAGGCGTTTTGAGTCCTGCTCAAAGATAGAGCTGTGTAGAAAACGAGAGGCAAAAAGATCATGGATTTCTTGTTCTTCTGGCTTTGGGTTTTCTTTTTTGAAGTCAAGCTTCCCTTCAGAGTCAGATCGGATTTTCCTTTTTTTCATATACCAAGAGGGCATCGGTCTTGGTGCAGAGTCAACTTTGTCTTTATCTGTGCTATTCCGAAAACATGTAAACCTTGATTCATAGTCAAGGAAAGACCAGTTATCCTCCCTCGATGAAGACAGAGACTTAGCACGCTCAAGCAAGGCTTTTGTGTCTGGTGTTATTGTCTTGTCCAGTGAAAATTCATAGAACTTGTTCTTTTCTAGGGACCCTGAGAGCTTGAGGTCTAAAAGCCTTTCCTCACATCCCCTTTTATAAACGGTGTCTTGCTTTAATGAAAAATCTGTAATGTCACCTACGTCATCATCATCAGAGTCTGATCGAACCTCTCCCGGCTCCAGGTCATGTACACGGCTCTTTCTAATGCTCTCACATTTTACAATGCTGCTTGGAACACTTATTTCTACTTTGAGTGTGTCATGTTTTATATTACTCTGCCAAGCCAGATCCTCATCACTTGAAGGTGAATTCTTAGTCTTCAGTACCCCTGTATCTGTAACAGTATCTTCATAGTTGCAGTTTAATTCATCAAAATGGGAGTTCATTTCCGTTTTAGTTATCTCTCTTGCGGGCCACTCTTGTTTAACCAAAGCAGGGGTAAATTTCCTTTCAGACTCACTATTTAGTTGCTTCAAACCCCAAGAGTTCCACTCTTTATTAGAGCCAAGTTCAAAATCAGATGCTTCTGACTTCTTTTGCTTTATCAGAGGTAAAACATCAATAACATTTAAAGGGACAATACCAGTTTCATGTATAAGAGTTTGATGCTCCAAGTCTTTTATATCAGAGTTATCTTTGCTTTCATTTGGATTAAATGTGTCACACACTTGTTGCTGCTGCTGCAGATGACAACTTTGATCCATTCGTTTTCTACAGCTCTGGGAGTGGTTCATGTCAAGAAGTAACCTTTCTTTATCATCCATTGCATCTTTATAATGCAAGGCCAAGTGCCCTTCAAGGTGTGGTTCTCTTGTGCAAACAATTTCTGAGTCTCCATCACTGGATATTTTAAGTTTAAAGTGATGCTGGCTCTTCACTTCAACATCCAGCATTCTCTGATCAAGACAACTTATAGGATCACTGTGTCTACGATTTTTGTTTTGAACAGAGTCTGGTTCATCTGTAGTACTTGGAGTATCCACATACTCTATTCTATCATGTTTATTCTCTCCCCTGGATGGCTTCATTTGAGGAAATTCCCTATCATCTTCAAGCTCCTTTGGAAAACTCCCTACACGCCTCAGTCCAGATCTCCCTTCTTCCTCTGCCTTGGTAGTTTTTCTCAAGCAATGGACAGTATCTTCTTCAAAACGTCTTTTTCGAGCAGCTAAACGATCTGCATCAGAGTTGCCTTTTTCAAATGCAGTGTCTGCTCTACTGTATCTTCTGCCTTTGTTTGTACCTTCTTTGTCCACAATCTCAACCTGGCTTGCTAGACATTTGTCCTTGGGTACTTTTACATGTCTAAAGACATCTTTATTTTCAATTTCTGTATGATGCGTAGTCTTGTGATCAGCTGTGAGTGGTGAGATTAAAGAACTGTCAGGATCGCTGCATGTCTTAGCTTTTTGCTTCTCAGTGATGGCCTGGTCTAATAATGTATCTTCCTTTTCTTTGACACGTGTTAGATGAACAACACAAGGTGGAAGATCTAGCTTTCCTTTTCCCAAATCTTTTTCTTTGGCTAGTGTCTTACTGAAATTACACTGAGCTGAATCAGGACTCGCGTCCCTGTCTGGTTCAACATCTGTCTCAGATGATGGAACACTAGGTGATAAATGTTTTAACTTCCTTATGTTTTGCTTCTCGGTTCTATCTTTTTCTCCTTTATCCCTACGACCAACTCGCATTTCTTTCTCTCCTCCATTTCCAGTATCTGGTTCAAATAATTGCCTTTCTTTATCAAGTTTGTTACCTTTATTGTACAGTTCTGAATTTTTGTCTGGTTTCTCAAAATGTGTTGGTGAAACTGAGCTACAACTGCCACTTCGGTCTGAAGAGCGACTATAAATGAGATGTTCGGGGACACTAGTCAGCCGTTCTGAGAGGGAAGGGGAAGCAGTTGGGCTAGAATGACGCCGGGGATGGGGTGGACTCTGATTGTGTTCAACTGTCCGTCGACCATGATCTCGTTCTCTGTCTCTATTGCGTTCACGCTGCATGTAGCTGTATTTCCTGATATCTTGCTCATAAGCGTCTCTGTGATCCCTGTATTCACAAGACTCATCATAATATCGCAGATCATAGTATTCTGTGGTGTATGGATCCCATTCTGTGTAGAACTCTCGACTTCTCACAAGATACTTGCGACGCAGATCTTCTGTTTGAGTTCTCACGTTTTCATAACATGCCCGGTCAGTGGAGAATTCAAGATAAAGTGCTCTACGTTCATCCCTGCAAATAAGGGAGAAAAGGACATTGGTAATAACTGGTAATGATTGTAATATAAAAAGATTTTAGAAGCTAAAAAAATATAGTATCACTTACCGACGGTCAGACAGAACATCATAACACTCTCTGATATCCTGTCCAGATGTCTGCATTGAACGGTAAAATGCCATCTGGCTTTCATGATTGGCAAAGTCGACCTGGAAAATAATATCAATAATTAGTGAAAATGCACAAATAGAAAGAAATCCACCAGTCAAAAGCACTGAAGTCTTAAATTATATGAAAGTAAAGACTAATTTTGTTACCTTAATTTTGTTCCCTCCAATCTTCCAACCCTTGGTTTCCTTTACTGCAGCTTGAGCACATTCTATATTATTATATAGGACTAGAGCCATTCCCTTTAATCTGTCAAACACAACCTGGTAAAAACAGGAAGTAATAAAAAAACTCACATTAGAGAAATGATTGTTCAGAAGTTTATCTACAGTATAATTACTCTAGCATGAATGCTTACCTTAACTACATGGCCGTAGCGGCAAAAGTGTCTTGTAAGATATTGCTCTGTAATGTTGGCAGCCAGGCCATCCAACCATACACACGTGGTGGGCATACTTTTTCCAAACCCCAGCTAATAAAAATGCAGAAAAAACAAGTAACAAAAATGTATTAGAATTATTTAACACTGTTTCTGTTTACACAAAGTGATAATGAGTTTTAATCCTCACCTTTAACCTATTACTTCCAAGGTACTCGCCATCCATTTTCTTTATTGCTTTGCAGACACTAGCAATATCACAGTACTGCAGAAATGCATACTGTGGGACACCGTTTACCTTCTTAATATCAATGTCCTTTAAAAAATAAAAGTAAACATAGTATTAGCATTTTAACATATCTAAATACATTGTTTGGCAAAAGCTGTTTTGATATTTGAACTTACGACAATCTCTCCAAAGCGCTGGAAGAGGTTAAGCAGGTCATGGTACGTTGTGGTCTTTTCTAAATTTCCAATGAACAATGTCCGTGTAGCTTTCGGATGAAATTCATCTATCCGATCATCCAGTGGCCGGAACTCATTCTCTGTTTCTGTCTCTATATTGGCAAAATACATACAGTAGACATGTAATTAACTGAAATCATGTATAAATCATGTATATACTACATAACACCTGTAGAATATCTGTAAAAATTAAAATGTGTAAATACACAGCATGTCCATATCAGGCACCCAAACAATACATCCAAAACTATGGACAGTAATGTGGAGTTGAGCATTCTCTCTGCTGAATGGGGTTCAAGTCAGATGTATTTTTCTTGCAATAAAATACAATTGGTTTATATTTTTTTTTTATTATTATTATCTTACAGAATTAAAAAAAAATAACTAACCAGGGCCAGTCCAAGCAGTAACATCAATTTGCATCCCAAAAAAGTGTTTGCCATTCGATGCACTAAGAGCTTTCTCTTGGTCCTCTTGTTGACGAAAGAAAACGAGTCCAAATCTTTCCTCAGAGGTACCATGAATCTGAACAGATGTCACTTTGCCATGCTTCTTAAACTCATGGAACAGACCATCTTTCAGGCTTGTATCTGAAATGTAAACAAAAAAATGACAAAATGCAGTTTGTTTTATTTACCCAAAACAAAACTATTTAACATCAGTATTCACAGTTATAAAATAATCTCGGAGATTTACCTGTGGAGCGTACGGGAAGGTTTTGAACCTTGATACCGAAGCTCTTTCGAGGCTCGTCTTTATCCAGTGGAGGCAGTGGTTGAGAGGAAGGAGCTGGTACAGCAGCTGACTGAACTGCTCGAGCTGGGGACTCGTCGCTGGAGCTGCTGCTGGAATCACTGGAGATTAAGCAGAAAACAAGTCATAAATACAATTTTTTTTTAACCCACAACCTACATCCTATAATTGGTAAAAGGCATTGCTAATCGAATGTTTGTAACATTTGTTTAACAATAATGACAAGAAAAAAATCTGTACCATAAAACTACAGTGCTTTTAAGTATGAACATATGTTGAACCAAATGCATATGTAAGGACATGATTAACCCACCAAAAATCCATCATAAAGTCACTCTATACTTAAGTAGAACCCAGAGTTTGGTCTTTTAACATTATGAAAAGTGCATTTGGCATAAACATAGAAGTCTAAAGGTCTGAAACAATCTACACATTGAAGAGCTGCTTAATGGCACAACACATTAAAAGCAATTTTTTTTTTATCTGTGCTTTTACTGGACAAACAACAAGATACATTTTAGCTACAATTTTCTTTGTTAATACTTGACAAACTTGCTATTTTGTTGAATGCACTTGCTTTCCATTAAAAATTTATCTGATGAAAATAATCATATCCAAGATCAATACAACTATAAACCTTACTCAATTTAAAGAACATTTGTCAAGTAAATATTAACATTGCTTGATATTTATATCTCAATATAATAATATTCAAACTGACCCGACACAATCTTGTATTTTGAATTGTATGCATTGTTAGGCTCGGTGCAGATTGAACAAAGTGAAACAACTAACAATGTATTCACATGCAATGCAATTCATCACCTCAGGGTGGAGCTATTATCAAATATATTATAATATAGAAACTATCTACAAACCCACAGACAGGTTCATTTACATTATGTTTTGTACCTTGTCAGAGACAGTAAGCAATCAGCACAGAAAAAGCTGCTGTTTAGCGAATGGTAAAAGACAAATAAGCAAGTAAAAGAGCACGAACAGCAGTGATTTCTTTAATAACAGCAAAATCAAACATCAAAGCAGTCACTGTGTTACACACAGATGAGAGAAATGCATGGCACTGATTATTTTGTAAGAATTGTGCATGTCACAATCAAAGATATACAGTATCATCAAGTCTGGCTGATAGTTCCAGATATGGGCAGCATAATGACCAGTGTTACTTTAATATGGCTAAACAACTGGGTTGAAGTACCTCTGAAACAGCAAGGGGTGTTCACAGGCAGTCCTGGTCAGTACAGACCAACAGTGACTCAAGGAGGAAAAAGCCATGAACCAATCAGGTTGTTCGGCAGACAAGACAGAAGACATTGATGCCAGAAGATATAATGGCTATGGTGTCTGGTATTGACCAACAGAAAGGCTTATGTGGCTCACATTGCAGATATTTGTAGAGGCAATTAAAGGTGTCTCCCAACAGTTCACAGTTGAGTTACAAAATGTTAGTTCTCATTGTATGTACACCATTAGAGATTATGAACATGATTATGAATTATGATTATGTCTCGAATTAGGTGATGCTGTTGGCTTGAAACTTCTGATTGGAGCACTATACACCTACAACAAGTGCTATGTGTTTCTTATAAAGAGGCCAATAAGGTTAAACAGCATTTTTTTAAACTGTAACAGCACTGCTGCTTTTAACACAATCATATCGAATCAACACACACTACTATGTCTTTACCACAAAGTGTTTTGCAGTGGTAAGAATGGTCTAACAACCAAACATTATATTGTCATTGAGGGTACTATGGAGTCCATTTTTATTGATAAATAGGGATTGCTAGTCAGTAATGGTATACCAACAAAATTATTCTGTATGGTAGATGTAGCTTCTAAAATATTCAGTGAATGCATGTACCAGATAGGTATAGCTAATTAAATGTCTTAAATGTAAATGTATGTGCACAATGCAGTTTTATGGTGGGTTTCACAAGCAGTTGCAATCAGTATTTGTGTTTGTGTTATTACCGATAAGGACAAAAACACATTAGCTAAGTGAAAACCATTCATTCTAATGCAACCTATGCAAAACCTTAATGCATTTCCTTATCTTTCCATGTTTAAGAGCTGAACCCTGTGTATTGCTCCGCCAGAGCATTAATTATTACCTGTGAACAGACTTTGCAGTATTTTCAGCTCTCCACACTGCTTGTTTTTGTCTTTCACATCTCTGCACTGCCTGCCAATTCTGTTTCACACTCCGTTTCTACTCTCTCCTGCACTCTCACCCTCTCCTTCACTTTCTCTCTCTTCCGGAAGCGCTGCTGATGCAGGCTGGGCTGTGGGAGCGGGCAGCGATCCAGCAGTGGCTAGAAATTTCTAGTTTCAGCTGGATCTCACAGGGGTGGGGGCACTTCACACCCACACAGCACAAGTGGGCAGTGAGAAAATTCACCAATCACTAGCATCTTACTATTCCCTGCCACCTGCCAACATTTCCTCTTGGAGACAAGCAGGAGCTGAGACTCATACAGGAAAACGATTCAGTACAATAAACTGAAATCTGAAGCTTTATTACAATTAGCCATGTTCATACTATTTCATTTCTTAGTGATATGTGGATGTGGCACATACAGGTGAAGGAGAATATAATAAAAACAAATAACATGTATGATTACATTTAGCATTATGGACTGGGTTTTATCATCCTGGAATATGGAAAGCGTATCCAGAAGAGGTGTTTGCACCATAGGGTGCGTCTAGCCTGAAAAAAGATTGTTAAATAACTATAACCTGGTAATAGCATTATTATTTAAAAAAAAATAACTTAGGGCTGGATCTCTTAGTTACACTGAGAGAAACAGACAATGACATTCTGTTGTGGCAACGTTTTATTATAACAGTGTCATAACAATGACTTTTTGAGTAATAACTAGAGATGGGACGATCAATCGGCTACGAATCGGTATCGGACGATTTTTAATCAAAATATGCTATCGGCGATATTTCCTAAAAGTAGCCGATCCGATCGTGTGATATATAAAGACCACGTTAAGTTAACAGCTCAGTGGATTGATCCAGACTTTGAGCTACGAAGCACCAACCATCACATCACCATTCATCAACCATCATACAGAAACCATCGTGAAAGCTCTTACGATGTAATTTTGCTGATTGTAATATTTACTTTAAAAAGATAATTGAACCCGGTCACATCTGAGTCGATTCTATCAGCACGTTATATAAACTCCTGGTTCACTTTGGTAAATCGTAAGCGGTTCTTACTTGTGATGTAGATGAGAACAGAAGACGTTACAGAGCCAATCAGAGGCAAAAGTTTATTCATTAGCAAATTCGTTAGTTCAGGATCATCTGCTGAACTTTTAGAAAACTTTTAGCTCCTTAGACGGAACGAGTCTGATGGTCGGTTACAGATCTGTGGTAATAGCAGTTTAATTAAGCTTTTTAATTAAGCTTTTTAATGTAAGAGAGTCACACAAAATGTTCAGTAGTAGATGGTGCTGATTTAAAACCACGACATTTAATTAATAACAGTAAACACGGAGAGATAACTGAGAAGAGAAACTTACGCTTCACATAAAAACGAATCAACTCATGAATCAATGAATCACTTATAGCGATACTGTGAACAAAGCGTCTCTTCTAAAGGCACAAACACACACACACACACACGCGCGCGCGCTGCTCCGGTTTATCTTTACTGTGAGGCTCTTTTTAAGTTTATTTACTGCTAATCCCCCCCCCCCCCGATCGGAATCGGCTATCGGCCGATGTCCCTGAAAGGAGATCGGAGATCGGAATCGGTGCCAAAAACCCCGATCGGTCCATCTCTAGTAATAACCTTAACTCCACCTAACAGCTTTATAACCCAGCATCAGAGCCTGACTTCACTAATGCCTGTCCAAATCCAGAAAAAAATATCCCAACAATGTACACCAAGGTCTAGTGAATAGTCTGTTACAGCAAAAGAAAGAATTTCAATATGACGTGACACAGGGATGTGCCTCTAGCTTTTTAGACAGCATGTGTGGTTCTGTGGTGTATCTGTAACTTGCTCAGCTAAAGATTTTACACTTAATGCATGCATAAGCAAATATATCTTTTAGGGGTTTAGGCTTTAGCTAAGAATACATTCATGATTCTATCTTTGCACAGTGAGGTTTTAACCCTTAAAGGGTATAAAGAGGGGTATGTCTAATGGCGATGGAGAAAATAATTACAGATTTCAACATAATGTCATTTCCTAAAAGCTTGCTTTTTTACTACAAAAACAGATGTGTATTCATCCAATTATTAACATAGCACCTATATATATATTTGTTTACATGCAGTCAATTCTACAATTATTGGTATTGGCCTGCAGGCAATATGATCAAAATAAAAGGGTCATGCAAGACACTAGGCACCACTAGCTGGGCTTCACTCAGGAGGCCAAAGACATAGCTGTAAACTCAGGTAAACAGTAAAGTGGGTGATGATTTGTTGAGGTTACTTATAGGTACCCAATGCTATCTGAGCTGAAAAATTCCAATAATTTGGTACGGTCAGTTCCAATAATGGTTACAAAATACAGCTGGTCAAACATACTCGTGAATATTATATCTAATATTCTGATAGACAATCCTGCAATGCTTGTTTCTCTTTGAAACAGCAGTGGTAGCTCAGTGGTTAAGGTACTGGACCAGTAATCATAAAGATGCTGGTTGAAGTCCCAGCATCCTCACCAAGTTACCAATGTTGAGCCCCTGAGCAAAGCCCTTAACCCTCAGTTGTTTAAATTGTATTCAGTAATATTTGTAAGTCGCTTTGGATAAAAGCGTCTGCTAAATGACACAAATGTGAATAAAACTTTCCACAGTGTACCAATACCTCTACATTTCTACACCCTCAGTACTCCCAATAGGGGCAATAGTGTGTTTGCATGATGGCATGAACAGCATTGGGAATACCTGTATATCCACAAAGCTGCATTTACTGATTAGCTGGAAAACTACTTAAAGCCACATTCAACTTATTTACACAAATCACTTTCAGTCGACATGTGCAACAGACCTCTTTAAAAATTGGCTACTTGGCTCAACGCTTGTCACACAGAGCTGACAGTGGATTTAGACACATTTGAACAATTCATATGTGGAGAAAATAGGCTCGGCTGTTTGGGTCTGATAACACCTTATGTGTTTTAGCCAAATCCAAAAAAGCTTAAGTCTTTAGTCTGGTTGAAACCAAATTATCAAGTATGCATGTTCTTTGAATATATAAAATATAAACCAGAGAATCATCTTCATCAATAAAAGTTCTAAGCAAGCTGCTACTGACCTGCTGCTGCCACTGCTGCTGGTGCTGCTGACAGAGTCAGAGCTGGAAGAGCGGCTGTGGGTGCCGGAGCCGTTCGGGGAACGCGTTTTCCTTGCTGCCTTGCTCGTCGACCTCTGAGGTGAAACGTTGTGTGACTGCGAAGTGTGTGGAGAGCGACTTCGACTGTGTCGATAAGTCCTATCTCCTCGCCTGCCCCTGTCCTCCCGGTACAGATCCCGGTGCACCATGCTGGCCAGTGTATAAGGCTCACGTGTACGGGCCTCATAACGAGTCTCTGCAGTCTCAAAGCGACTGGGGCTTTGACTTTGTGATCGGAAATAGCTACTTCCACTTGACGCAGATCCTCCACCTCCCAAGCTAGCGGTGCTAACGTTGCTTCCTCCTGCGGCACTGCCAGTCGAACCTATACCTCCAGATCCTCCAGTGACCCCTAGAGAGGTTCCTACTGTACTCGCACTAGACGAGCTAGCACTTCCACTAGCACCTCCGCTGAGGGTTCGGTCCCGAGGATCCCGGTAATAATCCGAATCATAGTGGCGCTGCCGATCAAAACTACTGCTGCTGCTGCTGCCACGTTCATGGTGTCCATAGGCACTGTGATCGTAAGTGCGTTCCCGGCTTTCTGGGGCCCTACGAAACATGAGGATGAAGGATGGATAAGAAAATGGAAATAAGAGGGATGTTATTTTGCAATGCTTTGTACTTTGGCCAGGTAGCATGCATCTTGCAGATATATTCATCAAAATATAGGCTGTATAGGCTGCTAGGTCACAAATCTGACTCTGTCATTGGGAACTCATTACTAGGGATCCTGTTTTTGGCTTGTTGCTTATTTAACCCTATTAGAAAATGTACATTACATGACAACATAACATAGGCCTCTATTCTGCATTAACTGGAATACTTTACTATTTTCATTCATTGTAGGCTGTAAGGCTGGGAACACCAAATGATTGTTGTCAGTAATTTAAATTTTGTTTTCAATTACCAATTTAATTGTATTTTGTGAATATAAACTAATTTAGAATTTGATGCCTGTAACACACTCAAAACAAAGTTGGGACAGACATGTTTACCACTGTGTTACATCACAGTCTATTTTCCTAAGAACAAGCTAAAACATGAACTCATCTGCACACTGGTTTATCTATGTATTTAACTCCATCACAGTAGTATGATGGTTTCTCATGCTGTTTTGTCTGTGGGCTCAAAGGTCACACACACTCAACAGTGGTTTCCGGTTTTGCCCTACAAGGACTGAGATTTTTTGGATTCCCTGAATCTTTTTACAATATTATGTAGGGTAGATGGTGAAAGACTCAAACTGCATTGAGAAATGTTGTTTTTGAAACAACAATTCTCTCACAAAGTCTGAGGTGGATCCTCCTTGTATACTCAATCATGACTATCATGAACGTGAATATTCTTTCTATATTTTTTTGCTCTTGTTTTGCCCTGTCCCAACATTTTTGAGTGTTTTAAAAAAATGTTTACATTTTCAAAATACAAATTGGTCAGCCAGAACATTAAAAATAATTTATTTGTAATTTTGTCAGATAAATAATGTGTAAGAGAACAAACAAAAATACAGATTCTTGTTCTTATTGCATTTTACAAAATGCCTCAACTTTTCCTGATATGAGGTTTGTATGTAAATATGCTACTATAAATTGCATTAGTAATTCCTTTTCCTTTTTTAAAGACAATTCAAGTTTTAATGATTGCATTTGTATTTGTCACTCTGGTCTTACTAACTAAAGAGGGGAGAAAAATTGCCTTATTCAAGTTTTGTATTGTGAAGTCCTACACTTTACCATTGCTTTTTATTAGTATTTGTGTATCAATATTTAATTATTTAATGTATTTGGTTTTGAACCTTTGCATAGGTTAACTGTATTAGAATGTAATAAGCATGATTTAGTTACATTATTACATGTCAAGTCTGTTATATCGTTTAATTTTGTAAAAATTTATTTGAAAGATCATTTAACTTTTGTTTTGTTATTGGAACAAGAAAAGAAACACCTATTCAAAAAGCACATTGATTTATTTGTACTAACTGCTTGAATAAAATGTGTTAGTAAATTACGACCCCTGGACTTTGCTCATAAATCCTGTGGTATATCAAGCTTTGTCACTGTAATGATGAAATGACCTTTGTAAATGATTACAATGTAATAAACATTGCATTACATTTTTATTCTAAACATTGTTTCAATAATTAAATGTATTTAAATATTTCAGTATTTGAATTTCCATTGTGTGTGATATTAACTCATTTGTACTTTCTTTTATTTACTGTGAATGTCATAAATAAATTATTCTCTAAAAATATTAAACGCATTTTCAACATTAATACTTAATTTAAAATCTGTTATTGATAGTCAGAGCCAAAAAATCTTAATACTCATAAAGAAACCATTTTGCACATAACGATCTATCACTGCACCTCAGAGCTGCATGTTTAAATAAAAGGTTTTTAACACCTTTTTAAGTGCACAAATCCTGAAAAGCACTAAATGCAAATGCAATCTTAAACCTGCTCACCTCAGATTTTATTTGATTTGCATGTTAACATTTGTATTTGTCAATTTGATTAAACATGCTGTGTTTCTCAAGCCTGTAAAGCACAAAGTCCACTCACATTAAAAAAGAACAAACATAAGTGACGCATTGCATCAATTAACACTCCTCAGCTCATCTGCCCTTTCTCCATTCACACCAACATCAGTGTAAGACTAGCTTTTTAAACTAGTAATATTAATAATAATATAATAATCATAATAATAATAATAATAATATTTAACACATATTTCTATTTTTTTCTATTTGCAGAAAGGCAAAGAGCGAGGAAGCGTGGAGGGAAGTGGACAGCAAAGTGAGATGCAAGTATCTATAAAAACAGCCTGTTAGTGGGAAAAGGGAAAAAGACAAGGATCAACTAGGTGTTACAGAACATCGTATAAACAGAGGGCAGAACATACCAACCTTTTGAGACAGTGGCAACTCGACCTACACTTCCAAATACAATTTAGGGAGACAGAACTTTGTGAGCAAAACCAAAAAAGTTAAAAATTAGGGATAATCAAAAATGTGAACGGTAATCCAGTTGAGTTGATCCAAAAATACTCAAAAATGCCAAAAAAAAAAATAACAGAAAATGTCTTTGGAGGCAAAATGCATAATCATGTAAAGCCCAAAAAATAATTAATCCACTTGGTTATCAAAAAATAGTGATTTCTGTAGAAAAACAACAATACATCCACTTTGACTCTTGTTCTTGAACTCTAAAATAAATAGTCTTTTAAAATGTTCAGTTTTTTATGCTCATTCTAGTCACATGTGCATCTCATCTCAGTCTAAAAATACCATTAAGTATTAAAAATAAAAGTAATGAGAAATATACAGAAGTACAGGTAATACATCATCAAGCCAGAAACTACAGTCCACTTCTGATAAATCCACTGATAGCTGATAGGTTTAAAAATTGTTTAAAAAAATCTGTAATCCAACGAATCCAAAAAAAATTATTTAAAAAGTCTTGTATATGTAACAATAATCCAAAAACAGTTCACATGGTGACACAAAAAATATCCTTTGGGTTGAGTTTAAGTCTTGTCAGCACTGTATCCAATGGTTTGGTTGATTTTTGGTTCTGTGAGCCTTGTATCCAAAGTGATTTGTAGCTTTAAGTCCCATATGGAATTGATAATCCGCTGTAAATGTCCATGGTGAGAATGATTTTCACCCTTAATGCAAAACAATACCTCCATCATTTTCATGTAACAATTCAAAAACTCATTATTTTCCATAGTTAACTGGTCTTCTTTAAATCCATTGAAAAGTCTTTTCATTCTTTGGTGATTACAAGCAAAAATAACAAACGAAAAATCTAATAAAAATGATCTAAAAGTAAATAAAGATATTTGCTCACTGTTTGTCAGTGTCCGCCATGACAGTCAATGGCAGACGTCACACAATTCCAAAGAGAAAAGTGAAAACAATACCTCTGTCGTGACCGAACATCCATTAGTTAGTCCATTGCGAATAACCATCCGGTGAATACAATCCAGTGGGTCCAGTAAATCAGAATAAGTTATGAGCCACTCACTTTCACGTTTCTGTATCCCAATTAATTTATACGTCATGGCCGAATACAATACACTTCTTTTATAATAAAAACAAAAATAATTAGATATTAATCCACATTGGGCAGCACTGTACTCCAGATAAAGGCAATCCCAGGTATTCGAGCTTTTGCTTGCAGAAATCCCAGGATATCACGATATCCAACTCATGCCCTTCATCTCTTCACTACGATATCCTAATCAGGCCTTAGGATTCACAGAGAATCCTTTTGGAGTACCACACCTACTTCATGTGAATTAGTAAGCATGTTCAACACGCTTTAATTAACACACATGTAAGTGTAATAGAGCTCTACAATCGATTGCCCTTACAACGTGCTATGTGAAACAAATGGCTCTCTAGGCTTCAGAGAAACTATATCCACTTACCCGTCTGGTCTGCGTTCATAGCGTCCCTCTCTGCTGTGAAGTGATGCAGAAGGCCCATACACTGAGGCCCCCGCCCCCCTCGTGAACCCCGAAACATCACGCCCGCGCGTCGCTATAGAAAGGCTATCCTCCAGGCCTCGAACAGCGCTCGGGATAGTCCCTGGTTCATTGTAATCCGTCCGCAGGTCCCTGTCTCCCATCTTGTTAATAGAATGGTGAGCCTTTTGTGCACTCTTAATGTCCACGAAGTCCACAAAGGCAGCCACCCCGCCCTCGGATCCACGTTTCGGAAGGACTTTGACGCTTTCCACTCGGCCATATCTAGTAAAGGTAAAACAAAAACACATCAGCGGTCTGTTCCTGTTCTATTTTAGTTCTATCACAGCCTAAGCATTGTGCTTATGGACAGATAAAAGCCTTTTCTTTTACAGTGTACATCATAAGCCCACATTTTTAATAATTAAAAAGGAGGTCCACTTTTTAAAACAGCTTTTATTTTTTTTATGCTTTTTGGTCGGATGCTGGGTTATTATGTCCTTTTAGAGATTAAGTTGGCAGTCCAAAACTTTCCATAAGAACGTATTGATTTTTGATCATTTGACTAGAGAGAGCTTAATTTCTTTACTGGTTTTCATCAAACTACATTTATTGAGTATTAAAATCATCATACTCGCTGACTGCTATACTATCCAAAAGTGATACTGATCCAATGACTTCCACAAAAAGTCATACCATCATGTAAACCCATTGTATCAATCAGCAACATACATTGTGATTTAAAGGCATCCTTTGGCTTTCTTCAAATATAACCCTATCCCTTTTTGCTTAATTTAAATTTCTTGCACCATAACAACAGGACCAAGGGACACCTGGATAAGGATCAGTGGCTTCAAGTACTCTGAAGTTTAATTACTTTCAGCGGTGTGAACAGGTCTAGATGTTTAAAGACACCACCTGAAAAGTTAAAAAAAAGAAAAGCTAGAGACTGATTTGTTTTCGTAGGGTGAGTTCTTATCAATAAGATAAATAAGTAAAACTGGACTTGTGTGAACTGGACATAAAAGCAAATATCACAAGTAAAACCATTACAATGTAAAAACAATGCAGAACTAAGATTCAAGATTCTCCCAGCAACCCCCAAAAAATATCATGTTCAATGTTCATTACATACGTCTAGCCATAGTGTGTATACTGCTATGATCAGGAAGTATATGAAGGCATTCTGGCCAAGTTAACTTCAGAAAAGGCTTATCAAATGTCTCATAAACAGATCACAATGGATTACTAGATCTGACTCAAAATGTAATCAGAATTTACATACTGTTTGAGCTGATTTATTGACTTAAGAATTAGATTAGATGAGAATCAGATCAGGACAGGACAGCCGTCATGTTCTGTTGTTCGTTGATTGTAGTGATTGCTTATAACTTCTCGCTGTGTATGTTTTAGTTGTCACTTAAAAATGTTGACCACTGCATCAAGATATGCAATCTGAAACTGTATTACGTAAAGAGAAAGCCATCAATTCTATGCAGAAACACAAACAAGTTCTCTTGGGCCCCATTTAATCAGATTTTTACTTAAAAACAGTGGAAACTTGTGCTGTGGTGGAATGAGTCCATATTTAAGTTTGATTTTAGGAAAAATAGACAGAGTTTTTCACCTTTTTCAGAAATGGGGTTTGTTTATTATATTGTTAACCTTAAAGATTCTCAGAAAATCCACAACAAACATATAAAAAAAAAAACAAATTATTTAAAAAATGGCAATGTTCTAGTTGTTTAGTCACAGAGAAAACAGTTGCCACAACTATCGATATCTTAAGACTTCTATATGTGGAAAGCTTTGATTTTACCAGTAATTCTCTATGGTAAAAATAGAGAAAAAATAGTTTTACTTTCAGAATCTTGCTGTTCAGGTCAATATGCTTACATCCATCAAGTATTAATATAAACTATTATTGAATGTTGGCAGAAATGAAGACTGGGGTCTCGATGATGCAAAGAAAAATGATTGAGCTACACATCACTTAACTTTTCTGTAAAATGTCAACATGAATTCGGTTGCACTTTGTAGTAAGGTGGATTCTGTGCAGTCAAAAATATGGGATCACCATCTTATTTGCTGACTGCTATACCATATAAAAAGTGATACTGGATCCAATGATTTCCACAAAAGGTCATACCATCATGTATACCAACTGTACTTCAATCAGCAACATACATCGTGATTTGTAGGCATCTTTTGGCTTTCTTCAAATATAAACCCATCCATTTTTATATTTAAAAAATGGCAAAGAAGTATGTTCTAATTGTTTAGTCACAGAGAAAACAGTTGACACAACTATTGATATCTTACGACTTCTATATGTGGAAAGCTTTGTCTTTACCAGTAATTCTATAAGGTAAAAATAAGATTTTACTTAAAGAATCTCATTGTTCAGGTCAATCTGCTTACGTCCATTAGGTATTAATATAAAACATGATAAAATATTAGCTGGCACAGAGGACATGGGGTCTCCATGGTGCAAAATCTACACATTACTGAGCTTTTCTGTAAAATGTCAACATGAATTTGGTTGTGCTTTGTAGTGAGGTGGATTCTGTGCAGTCAGTCCAACCAATGACAGAGTGCTGATTTGAATAGCCAAATATATTTTCCTAGTTAATGTAGTTCTGGACACTAATAAATGCTTTGTAACCTTCATTAATAGATCCGTGGTTACTTTATTTAGAAGCTTGTAATAAACACACATGACATAATAAGCCTATAAGTCACTGTTAAACCCGATAATAATAGTAATGCACCTCAGATATTAGTGGATACGTAAACTGTCTCCATGCTGCCACAGCCGAATTGAATTAGCATGACATGCTAACATTGCCTTCACAGCACTGACTGCTCACCTATCAGGTTTTAACCGGCAAGCAAACAGTATAAATAAATAGCGACATGGTGTTATGGTAGCTTGTGTGCAATTGTTTGTTGCAGTTTATGAAATAGAGCAGCTGGCGGGTTAGCTTCTTGGCTAACTAAGCGTGTTTGCACCTCCAGTGTTATTGGTTTCTATACTACAGTTATTAGACATGGCGATTTGCTGCTGACATTTCTGCACACTGAAAACATTCAGCCAGTTTCACCAGAGAAACACACAAAACCAAAAGAAAACACTCCTTGCTTGGAAATAAACTCCTACTCGCTAGACTAAATGCAATAGTAGAATAGGAGGAAATATGTGCACCTACTGTATAAAATTGGGCATTAAAAGCACCAATAAAATAAAACATCAGAAATCCAACTCACCGTTTGAAGTGCTCAATAATTTTCTCCTCTCGCACATTTTCAGGTAAATTCCCCACCCATAAGTGTCTGGTTTCCCGGACCATGCTGTGTCCCTGTGCACCCCGATCATGCAGCTGATTTTATTGTATTATTAATCATAAGTCCGATCAGACTGAGTGTGTTTGGGTTCGCAGGAGATGCTGGAAGGATCTGACTGTCTGCAAGCGTTTCCCTCTGCGCTTCTATACTACTACTGAAGAGCCGAGCAAGCGTGTGTGTGTGTGTGTGTGTGTGTGTGTGCGTGCGTGTGTGTGTGTGTGTGTTGCTTTGCTGTTAGCTCGAGATAAAAAATGCTTGCAGATTGCTGACCAGATTGCTGCAAAAAAAGTGTGTGAACCCTTTCTTAACACTATTTTCTCGTCAATGTCGTATAAAGTGACTAAATAATAGACAAACATATGTAATTTGGTTCAGTTGGTAGAGCAGGTGCAGCAGAGGGTTCCTCCCGTGTCTGTGTGGGTTTCCTCTGGGTGATTGGACTGTCTCCTACCTCGCCAAAACATCCAAAAGTAGGAATGATTGCTCTAAATTGTCCCTGACTGGGGTGCTGGAGGCACAGAAAGTCGCCTCACAGAAAGAAGGACCTGGGTTCGATCCCCAGGTGGAGCGGTCCAGGTCCTTTCTGTGTGGAGTTTGCATGTTCTCCCCATGTCTGTGTGGGTTTCCTCCGGGAAACCCAGGTTTCCTCCCACAGTCCAAAGACATGCAGTCAGGTTTGTTTGTTTATTAGGATTTTAACATCATGTTTTACACTTTGGTTACATTCTTGACAGGAACGGTAGTTACACAAGGTTCATCACCTCTCAAGTTATTTCGAACACAGTCTTGGACAATTTAGTGTCTCCAATTCACCTCACTTGCATGTTTTTGGACTGTGGGAGGAAACCGGAGCACCCCCACGCAGACACGGGGAGAACATGCAAACACCACACAGAAAGGACCCGGACCACCCAACCTGGGGCTCGAACCCAGGACCTTCTTGCTGTGAGGCGACAGTGCTACCCACTTAGCCACCGTGCCGCCCTGATTGTGTTTGACATTAAACTTGTGAACTGATGAGTAACTACCTGTCCTGTCATGAATGTAACCAAAGTGTGTAAAACATGATGTTAAAATCCTAATAAATAAATAAATAAATGTCCCTGACTGTAAGTAAGAACGTGCAATAGATTGGCACCTTGTCAGATGTGTATTTATGGATGGTGTCGGACCCCTTGCAACCCTGAAAATGAATTTACGCTCTGAACACCAATTGTAATGTTACTACACTTCAGGCTTAAAATAGGTACTAATTCATTTTACTAGTTTTACTTCATATTTTGAGTGTTTTTGAGCAGCATGTTTTAAATAGCTGCTGATCAGACTTGCACAAAAAGAATAATTTTATACTTCTATTGTATTTTTGTATACCACAGGTCTGGACTCAATACCACATTTTTTTATTGTTTTAAAACCATTTTGTTCTTACTTTACTTGTGTGCAATATTGTCTAGTTGCATTATTTAGTTCTAATTAAACTGTAAGTGACAGATTGCTACACTGACACTCATGTAACAATCCCTAATTTAAAATGTTTTGCTTTATCTGTTTTAAGCACTTTAGGCAGCAAAGTGTCCCAAATCACAATATTCCATTTACCATGCTTCACAGCCGTGATAAGAACCCAGTGTTGCTGTGCAGTGGATTTTTCTTCATTCTAAACTTATATCATGTATTTTTAAAGTGTGGAAAATTCAGGTTGTTGTTTGTTTTGTTTTGCTCTATGTCCTCACAGCGTATTTAAGCAGACAGTTTAGTTACTCCCAGGTGTATCTGAGTGTAAAGGGCATATTTCAACCCTGCATGTTCACAGCAAAGGATCCAGATCAATTGGAACCCCTGATCAGGCTAAAGCAGTAGCTGAAAATAAATAAACAGAACTGTTTACCAGCCAAACAAACCTTTAGGACGCTTTTCTTCTAAGAATAGGCTGTAAAAACAAGCAGTTTGTTTTAACCAAAATCAAATTTGTCTATTTTTCTGCAAACAATTCTTTATGAAAACATTTTAATAGAAATCTCTAAAAGATAAAACTGTTTATCATTTAAAGGACAATGATGGAACCCTCTTTGGACAAGTGTAGATAGTAGAAACAAAGCAGGTACTTGCATCCAACAAGAACCACTTTTCGTTGAAGTTTTAGCCACAAAACAACTCTATACTGCAACCAGCATTGCCTCATTTGCTCCTTGTATATAATGTCATTGGCTGTATAACATAATGTAACAACAGCCACCTAAGTAATATGCCATATAAATAAATTATTATGAACAGGGAATATGACACTTCGTGGTAACAATAATTGTACACTACAGTTTAACCAGTAACCAGTTTCAGTAAAACCATGGTAATGCCATTGTTAATTGTGACAACTGTCAAAGTTGACTATGACATTACCATGGTTTTCACTGAATAAAATGATTTGTTGTACAATAGTAACCATGTTTGCTAACAAAGACTGTTCTTATTATAAAAATAAATACAGGCTTTAAGCTGAACTGATTACATAGTCATTGTGGGATAACAATACTAAAATAATAATAAAACTCTGGTAGATGCCTAGTAGATGTTTAGTATGAGCTTCGGTATCTGGAAGACTAACTACTCTAAATGTTAGTACATGTAAACAAATAATAGTAATCTTTGTACTGTAGTTTACTTTGCTATAACCAGTGGAAAAACAAGGTTTTGACAAGGTTGTCCATCCAGAGTGATTGCATTTTAAACACCTACAGGAAGACTGGAAAGCCAATCCAGTACAGACTTTAACATGCATTTAAAGAGTATGCTTTGACATGAAAAAATAGCTGCAGAGATTTATCACATTCCAGCAAGCAAAGCAAATAATGATGAAAATTCTTTCTACACTGTGAGGACAGAACACATTTTTGCAGATAGAACACAATTGTTTTAACATGGACAGCAATCTAAAACATTGTGTTACTGTAAATTATAAGGTTTAATAATAAAAAATATATTTTTTTGCAATATTTTTTTCTGCTGTTGGTTTTACACTGTAATCATGTTGGTCAACCTGTGCTAAAATATAAAGTAATCAAGCATTGAAAATATATATTAACAACAATAACAACAACAATAATAGAGTGACATGCAACATGCTACTAGGTCAACAAATGAAACAGTAGAAACTTAATTAAATAATAGGAGAAAACAGAGGAGCAAAATAAATAAATAAATTAATTAATAAAAGGTTTTTTGATTGTAAAATAGCTTCCACACATTAAGATAAGCCTATAAACAAGAAAGGCAAACCGTGAGTGAGGTAAATAATTTGTGTTGACTGAAAGAAAGTAGAACCCAGTAGTTATTATTATGTTTTCAGAATATTTTTGTTTTTGTTTATCTGGATGTTTTGCCGGCAAATTAATAAAATAAGTCACACAAATACTGAAAGGTACAGTACTTAATATAATTGTGAACAGACTACACGAATCTCTGTTAACGACTTAAATGCTGAGATTTGAATCACGCATGCGTCAACATGCGGCAAATCCAGGACCGCAGTGAATGAATGGCGCATGCGTAGATCACGCCCACTGTGGGGTTTGACAAAGAGCGATTACTGTTCTGCAGTGCAGTTTAGAGACCGAGTTTAGAGAGGAGAGGGTGACTGGATGTGAAATATGCACAACTACACATTTGGCAAACAACGCCATTACAGGATTTTACTGAGGATTATATGGATCTACAAACCACCGTGAAGGAATAAAAATAAAGCAATACTCTTTTAAAACAGTTTTGGGGACGGAAATACACGGAAATGCAGCTGTTTTTTTTGTTAACTCAACTCCAGTCAAATGTGTGCCTGGATTATTGGACTCTTTATTACATTGTCTCTTCTATCATTTATTATACATATATCTATTATCATTTATTCTCTATTAACGCATTCTAGACGAAATGGCACATATTGAATTATAAAATATTAAGAGCATTAAATTTTTTAACGTTTACATATACTATAACTGCTGAAAATAGGAGGTCGTAAGAACAAGAATAACGTACAAATTCTTACAAGGACTCCTGTATATCTTAATAACTAACACTTATTTGTTTAATGACAGTCTCTTAATAAAAAATCTAAACAGGCACAAATCCAAATAGCTAGTGTAATGTGTTCTCTGAAATGACGCCATTTTGAACTTGAACCCACAAGAAAACAATTAATCCACACAACAGCGGCCATTTTGTGTTTACAAAAAAAGACGAGCTAATAGTGCTCTACACTAAGTGTTTTATTTTTTAATTACCCCTTAAAGCATATTAATACAGGATCTGAGCTTGTGTTTAATACATCTTTTTTATTCATATTATACACTGAAGCCCTGGAGTAAACAATCTTTATTTTAAATATTACAATCTCCTCTAACTGCTTACCAATTCTAATGATGATTTAAGCTACATGGTTGTGCTTCTTGCAAGTATCAGTAACTAAAAATAATGTCAGTATACATTGGCAATATAATTTACATCCAACATTATGTATAAGTATTTATAAAATACAGTATTTCAGAGGGGAAATAAAAATATATTAAAATGTTCCTCTTTCAAGGGGAATTGACGAGACTCGCCGATTCTAGTTTGCATAAACACAGGATTCAGAAAATGGCAGATAAATACATTCTAATTTCAGTCCTCAACACGTGTGCAAAAAGTCAAGGGGTCTGAATCCACTCTTTGTCTTGCTGCTCATGACGAACTGCAACATCACTTTATTTCCCTGCATGATAAGACAAAGATTATTTCATAAACCAACTGTTTACAGAGTTCATGGGGTTAAACAACTGTTCTTCTGTGAGTGAAAAATTGGAATGCATGCGTATTTGTCAGAGCTTATTTTCTTTCCCTGCCAAGGTCAGGAAGACAACACAAACTGTATGATGATACTAGTCTGTGTAGTCAAATGTAATCCAAGAACTACCAAAAACAGGTTTGCCATTTAGAAGCCAAAACTGGGATGACCCTGTCCACAGTCAAGCGTGCAGTACATTGCCATGTGCTTGGAGGCTGTCATGCAAGGAAGTAAAAAGTTTGTATGAATTGAAAGGGGATATATTTCAGCTTGAGTTTAATCAGTTTTATATAGTTATATGTATATATTTAGTCAATAAAGATCCATGCAAAACCCTACTGTTTTCTGTTAAATGTAAAAATCAGCCTTTTAATGTATTTTTTATATATAAATAATACAATGATACTTGAATAATACAATGCCTATACATTTTAGTTAAAAATCATTGCAAAAGTACAAGTTCCCCAATGGGGGCCTGCCCCACAGTTTGAATATTGTTAATATGAATGATTTAGACAATACAGATGTCCTAATCAGTGTGCTATCAGGGTAAACAGAGAGGCCATTTTAACCATAGAATCTATTAGCATAACTTATTCAGTTATACAAATGGGTGGCTTTTCCAGGCTCAATCATTTTTGTCTGTTTTTTGTTGTCTTCTCTGGTTTCTATTTGTCACATAATCCCTGGAAACGTCTGCAACATCCTGCACGGATACATATGAAAGGGGACAGAAATATTTATGAATTAATATAACTTTATTCAGATACATATAGAGGCTGTGTAAATACAATATGTAAATAAAATGTTATGTATAAAACTAGAATGATCAAGAGTGAGGTTATTTCTGCTTACCTTTGATATGCCACTCAGTAGGTCATAAGCTGGCAATAGACATGTCGCTTCTCCAATAAAGCACACCAGAATGTGAAGCACATCTGCCCATCTACCCACAGTGAGCATTAACACTAGTAGGCCACCCAGGCGCACTATCACTGCGTTCAGAAGAGCCTGGCCACTGGACTGTCGGTTCTGCTCCTCTAAAACAGAGTAATTTGTGTTTAATATTCTTTCAAAAACCACAGGTTATGATACATGCTGTTAATCTTTTCCGTAATTCAGGAGACATTCCAGCACACAACAGCTTCATCAGGAGTAAAGTTGGGCAGAAAAACATTTAACCTATGGTCCAGAAATTACAAGCCTAGAACCTGAAAATACCATGACCATCTATGGCAGGAAGTCCCAACAGAGCAGAATTAGTGCTGTTCGGTTTGAGGGATGAGTGGCATTCTGTATTCCCTAAAAATCAGTGACATAAGTCTATCTCTGGCATATGTAATACATTTCATAAATTTTTGTTTTTGATTTGGGGATGGACAGAAAATAGTGACTAGATTTGTTTGCATCTGTGTAGCAAGGGAAGTTGAGAATTTACATTTTCGGCATTTAGCAGACACTTTTATCCAAAGCAACTTACAGTATAGTGACAGTATACAGTCTAAGCATTGAGAGTTAAGAGTTTTGTTCAAGGGCCCAACAGTGACAGCCTGACAGTGGTGGGGTTTGAACCAGTGACCTTTTGATTACTAGTCCAGTACCTTAACCGCTAGGCTACAACTGCCCTGGTATAAGTAATACATGTATAAATAATAAGTAAATGCCATTCCATAAATGCTCACCATGCATGTAGACAATCAGAAGAGTGTAGCAGATTGTGAGTGGTGTCCAGAACCTTAAGGCCTCAGAAGTTGAAAGGAAATGCTGATTGATGCTTGATATGGCAGCAAAGCCAGCCACACTAAATGTTAGAATTAAGGCGCTGCAAAGAAAGGGTACAATGGAGGTGCCATGGGTCAGAAGGCTAATACAGACACCACAGTAGCGCTGGGTGCTGTGTATTGGGTACATCACCATTACGTGATTCCACAATCTGGAACACTGGCTGGCCAAGAACCAGCTCAATGCTGCAGCCAGGAGGAGACTTAGCCAGGCCTGTGGCGCCCCCTCATGGAGAAAATGAAGACCACAGTTGAATGCACAGCCCAAAGAAAACTGGCACTGGACTAACAGCTGTAGTAAAGAATCACTCTGCTGGTCCTGAAACAAACCAAAGATAACCAAAGGCCAGAGTAAATAATGAGGTACTGGGATTTGCAGCAGATCAGTATATATAGAAAATAATGAATTCACTTGATCTTACTGATGGTGATTGAAACCGTGATGAAATTGCTCTAAGAATAAACTCAAGCACCACTAGTGATGCAACTCGAGAACCCACAAAGCCAAAGGTAGCTGTCAGGATCCAGAACTGAAGTCTTTCTGTGAGACCACCAATACGACCAGTCTTATTCTTAGGTTCATCTTTGCTGTCTGCAGTACTTAAAAAAAAAACAAGAGGAGAAGTGTTAAGACTGGGAAACCAGCATATGCATTTTTAAAACTCTTCATTAGAAAGACATATTAGACCATGCTCTCCTCCAGACCTTGAAAGATGGGTATTTGAGTATTCATCATTCATCAGTAACACAAACTGCTGTTGTCCCTAGTATTATGTGTTCTTAAATAAGTGCTGAAGTCGACAAAACGTATTTACAAAAGGACACAATGGACAAAACCACTATTATTTTGGGATATATAAACTGACCGTCTATGGACCGGGGTGTCCAACAAGCTTATAGACAGGTGTCAACATAGTCATGGCCAAATCGTATGCCAAAACTGGTGGTTATATTCAAGAAAAAACACAGCTTAGATTTTGTTTGCTGCACAACATACATCATAGTAAGGTAAAGATCCTTACCTTTGTGTTTCGATGAATAAGTGAACTCTTAAAAGGTTACAAAGCACATAAATCCCACAAGCACCTACAATTCCTGTCATTAAAGCCATCAAACATCAAAGTCAGTGACACAGCAACACATGATCAATTATAGATATAGTACTGAAGACAAAATACACACTGTAAATCCCTGACTTTATAATAATAAATGTGAATGTAATTAATGACCACTCACCTTGTAAAATACATTCCAAAGGACTGATGTCCGGTGTTAGCCAAGTAGGTAAACTTGGTACAAACCAGGAAATGAAGGACAACATCTTACTTCACCCCAACTGTACAAAATACGTTCAGATTAAGATGCTTATTATTACCTTTACAATTACAATTCTGCTATTAAATCCAGATTTTTAAGAAATGAACATTTTACTGACCTTGCTGTTATGTCACAGTGCTGTTAGAAAACCTCTCCTGTGTATAAAGTAACCATTATTAGTAGCTGGTGTGCTAGCAGTAGTGTAGATAGTGCTGTCTCAAAGGTCATTCTTACTTTACCAAAGCTTACGTAATCAATCAACTCTTCCAGTGAGATATTGTTTGACAAGATCAAAAGTTTGTCTGTGTTAGGAGTAAATCAACACTTAAAGCAGCTAAATAACACTGGTTATATGATAAATTGTCTTTCAGGATGATAATTGTACTTCCTGGGACCTCCTTTTATGGCATTTTTAAAATAATTGTAATGTACACAGACCTACAGTTATATATTAAATATCATTTACCAAAACACTAAACTAGTTTGTTGGGGTTTTTTTTCATTTACTTTCAGTAAATGGATCCACTTTAAATTTACAAACAACATGTTTTTTAGCCATAAACTGAACATTGTTATCAACCAAATCTACCTGAATTGGGGGGGTCCTGCCATTCCAGAACAACTGATTATTTACATATTAACATTGCACGAAGCTAGTGAGTGAAATATGTTTATTCATAATTTTTACATCAATATATTGGGGGGGAATTTTAAGCGAATTTGAATGGGGGGAGTGGTGTGTGTCCCATTATACGTAGATTGCAATTATGGCCTTGCAACATACATTCTCAGAAATTGGTTACATGTGGGCAATAAATACATCCAAGGTGCCTGGACAGACCAAATGTATGACAAGTTTCAGTGAAGGCATAGACAGTGGTAGCCTAGTGGGTAGGGCTTGGGGCTATCAACAGAAAGGTTGAGAGTTCAAATCCCAGCTCTGCCATGCAGCCACTGTTGAGCCCTTGAGCAAGACCCTTAACCATCTATGCTCCAGGGGTGCTGTACAATGGCTGACCCCGCGCTCTGACCCCAGCTTCCAAACAAGCTGGAATATGCAAAAAAAATATTTTGTTGGACTGTACAACTGTATATGTATATATGACAAACAAAGGCATTTTACTAGGCATGGTGAAGCTCGTAAATTATGTAAATCATGAGTTCCCACTTCTCAATTCCAAAGAATACAGTTTATTACTAAATTACTGGTCATTACTCCAGTCAGCGTAAAAACGTGAAAGGGGCTTAAGATTCACCTAAAGGGAAGAAACATGTTAATTCCACATTAGTTGTAACCAGGCTAAGCTCCAGAGCAGGGGCAAGCTGTAGCCTAGTGGTTAAAGTCCTGGACTAGTATTCTGAAGGTCGTTGGTTCAAGCCCCACCACTGCCAGGTTGCTCCTGTTGGGCCCATGAGCAAAGCCCTTAACCCTCGATTGCTCAGACTGTACTGTTACTGTAATGTAAGTCGCTGTAATGTGGAAATACAGTCGAATAAGGACTAAACCTAGAACTAAACCAGCGCTTTATGGCTCCAGGTCGGTAGGTGCTGATACCACACAGCACGCTGATATTCACCCGGGACTAAACCCGTCTACTGAAGCTAGAACAAGAGCCAGACATGCGCATGTAGGACGGCAGAGGGAACCCCCTAAAGATAGTGAGCAGCTAACAGAGTGGAATATGGAGGATGAGGAGGTCGCCGAGAGCTGGGAGGAAGCCGCGGACAGTGGGGTAAATACGTGTGAATGGTAGCAGCGCTGTTTGTGTATGAGACTCCCACAGCTGAGCGTGGATTAGCGGCACTTCTTCCACTTAGCAGCGCAGTGTGAAGTTGGGGAGAGGAGTGAAGTAGGCCGCGGTAAAAATAATATCATGTGTGGTGCTGGTTGCTGTTTAAACCGGTGTGTAGGTGAACAGTGTGAATGTGGATGATATTTAGTTAGAAGGATTAGTTGTTCGTACAGTGTAAACAAAGGCTTTAATTATTGTAGCTGCGTTTAGACGTGCTAGCTAGTTAGCTCGAAACAGTGTGGTGATTTGACTAAGAAAATACTTGCTACTTGGGTAGCTAGTTAGCACGAAATTATTAATAGTGTCTTATATCGAATTGTTGAGTGTAACTTTGTTTTACTTAACAAATATCGAGTTTTTATTTGAGTTTATTCCTGAACCAAGTTTAGCTGAGTGGCAGACCTGGTGTCAGTGTGGCCATTACTGATGCTAGTTCGCTTAGCGACTTGTTTATACAGCCAGTGATATAAACCATCTTCTACCGTACTAAATACTATGCCAAATTAATTTATTACTAGATTTGTAGTTACTTTTTTGCTGTAGTGTACGCAGTATGTTGTCTAGAAAGAAGTACTTGTAATTTAAATGAATTGGAGAGTATATCGCGGATATTTTTGAATTATTACTTAGTTGTTTTGAATGAAAAGTTCTTCATTGTTGATCTGATGGATCAGTCAGCAGCTACAAACCTCCTTAATAATGAATAATAGGTTTACACATCTCAGTCCCATTATTTCCATCGTCTACAAATTATTCAGATTTTAAAGTTTTAAAGTTTTGAAGTTTTGATCACCAGCCGATTCTAATAATTAATCACTTACTGACTTTGTCTTAGTATCCAAACCACGTTTTTGGTAATCTAATGTGGCAAGACGAGGTGGTTAAATCTGTCACAATTATTATATTTCCTTGTAATCATTTAGGTTTTTTTTATCATACTATTTATAATGTATTGTCACTGTGTTCAGTACAATTTCAGATTTGCAACTGCAAACTGTCAAGTCTTCTTAATCTTCATTAATCAAACCAGAATCTGCATTTGTTTGGATGTGTAATGCGACTAAATACTGTACAAAATGGAATACAACAAGCAACATGAAAGAACTGATAGCACTGTCGCCTCACAGCAAGAAAGTCCTGGGTTCGATCCCCAGATGGGGTGGTCCGGGTCCTTTCTGTGTGGAGTTTGCATCCTCCCACAGTCCAAAGACATGTAAGTGAGGTGAATTGGACATACAGAAATGTCCATGACTGTGTTTGACGTTAAACTTGTTAATTGATGAATCTTGTGTAATGAGTAACTGCCGTTTCTGTCGTCAACATGAAACATGACATTAAATATCCTAATAAATAAGTAAAGGTAATTTGAGATGGATTGTGCACATTATTAAAATAATGCTAAACGAAATATGCTATTAAAATACGAACACAGTGGATTTTTGTACTGGGCTAGTAACGGAAAGGTTGCTGGTTGCCCCTCCACCATCCAGTTGTCACTGGTGGATCCTTGAGCAAGGCTCTCTTAATACAACCCTTTATTATTTGTGTTCTATTAACTGTAAGTTGACTAGGATAAATAAGCATCATTTAAATGCACAAATGTAAATGTCATACTACTTTATTTCATAACTTTAATACAATGATGCTAAAATATATTCACTGTACTATCCTAACATTTTAGTTGTTGAGCATAAAGTTGCTGGCTGGTGGCTACTTGTTAAGCAGCTAAACCTCTGAACTGCAATTCATTCCTGCTTTTAATTTAGCTGCTGCACCAAGCATGTATAAATAACTTTGTGAAACCGAGACACTTGACACTGGTGCACAGAGACTCCTTGTGCAGGGGAATACTATCCTTAATGTTTTGAAAGAGTACTCTGATTCCTAAATTTAGTAAATGCTAAAAGCAGCAAGAAGGCATTTTTTTTCAAGCTTGGATTTCTTATTACAGGAAATGGAGAGACGGTTAGAGGAGAAGCTACAGATCAGTCAAAAAAAGAGGTTAGTGTTATGAGACTTTCAGTCTAATCTCTGCTCATCTTGCTCCCTCCAATCCTAAACAAGTGTTGCATTTTTTTTTTTAGACTTTCGAGTGGGAGTTCAGGTAGATTACCATTAAAGACAGCTATCGTGATTCAGGATGACTCACTTCCAGCAGCGCCCCCTCCACAAATCCGCATTTTAAAGCGACCCACCAGCAATGGTTCCTTGGGGCCATCTAAAGCGCAGAACCGGCCCTCACCGCAAGTGAAGTCCTTAGCTCAGAGAGAAGCTGAATATGCAGAAGCCAGAAAAAGGATCCTTGGCAGCGCGGATGACACACCTCAGGAGAGACCCACCTCAGACAGGTATTGCAAATTTGGATGTGTTTCTATACATTATCTTGTTGGGTTAGCCTCTTTATCTTCACTTACCTGCTGTTATATAGTGTACATGTTGGTGGCTAAGTGGGTAGCACTGTCTCCTCACAGCAAGAAGGTCCTGGGTTCGATTCCTAGGTGGAGTGGTCCGGGTCCTTTCTGTGTGAAGTTTGCATGTTTTCCCCGTGTCTGTGTAGGTTTCCTCCGGGAGCTTCGCTTTCCTCCCACAGAAATGCAAGCGAGGTGAATTTGAGATACAAAATTGTCCATGACTTTTTGACATTAAAGACTTAAACTGATGAATCTTGTATTACCAGTAACTACCTGTCATGTCATAAATGTAAACAAAGTGTGTAAAACATGATGTTACAATCCTATTAAATAAATATTAAATCAGCTTAAACACGTTTTTCTTTTGGTTATCACTTTCTACACATGCAAGTTCTCAGTAAATCAGGGCTTGAGTAAATATCATTAAAAGAATGTTAAATTTGCCAATTGTAAATACAGTTTAAAGTGTAAATATTTAATTCTCACATTCATTTTTTTATATTCAGGTCACCACGTGCAGGTAGCCATACTCCGTCAGAAGATATGAGATCTAACGACCATGTTGTTCGGCAGCCAGCAGGTCCTGATGGTACACAAGGCTTTCGCCAGCGCAGATAGTAATAATGAAGGCCTGGGAAGAGTGCGCCTTTTTGTCCAGCTCCCAATATAAAGTTCAAATTGCTATTTTTTAATCAATATTTAAAATAAGGGATATTTATGAAATGAAAACCTTGTTTGCTCATCAGGGCTCCTGAATCACTGCAGAGTTTAAAAGGGGATGAGCAGAGGGGGCTTTTTTTTGCCCCTTTACACTGTGATGAGGACTTGAAGACACTGCTCACTGTGCTCCCCTAAACAAACTGCAAACGGTTTCCCTTATTACTCCTTACTGTGACTGGTGACCTGTCTGCCAATAGACAGCTCATGGTTTCAAGATATCTGAAGAGCAGTTGTGACCCTCTCGTGACTTGAAGACGACTGGAGCAGAGAACGATGCTAGTTACGATGAAATGAGAGTCAGTGATAGAAATGTAAAGAAAATGGCAAAGGTCACCAGCTTTTAGCAATAATATTGAGGATATTTTTGTTTCTTGTTTTTTTTATCTTTTTTTTGCATACTGCTCTTCCCAAGCTTTTGTATTTGTCTTTTTGGTTTATTTTATTTTAACTTTGGCTATTTATGGCCCAGTCTGCTAAATGCCATCCATTTTTAATTGGGAAGTGAATGGTGAGGGTTCTGTTTAAACAAGCCTTTTAAGTTTTGTTGTTTACAGTTATTTTTTTAATCGTGGGTCTTCCTTTGACTGTCCTGGTTTTTACAGAGGGAATCATGATTTAGTACACACTCAATCAAGTTGTTTTATTTGAACTGTAAGAGTGGGAATATAACTTCTGTGTCATTTAAAATCACATGTATGACTCCTTTAAATGCTTGTGGTGCTGGAAAGTAAAGGAGACATGCAAGAGAAAGAGAATATCACTGGGTCCTCTGGAATCTCTTATCTCTTTTTATCTGCTGTTGACATTTTTCATGGCTGAAGTAGGAACTCAGGTTGCTGAGGAAATCATAAGACAATAAAATATCCATTTGTTTTTAATTAAGTGGTGGTGCAATAGCTTTTGGCGAATGCAGATAAGATCATCTGTGAGTTGTCACCTTAAACTGGAGGCATAAGTGTTGCGTCTCTGGCTCTTGCTTCACAATGTTGACAGAAATCCACAATGCCAGACTGCATGTCTTTGCTTTCTTACCTGTTTCACATTGAATGCTGCAATTGTGCTGCTTCAATTCAGCCTTTAAAAGTCAATGTGTGTCTTTATAAAAGCTATAGATGTGATCTCTCATCCAGTGTGCAACCAGTTCTCCTATTTAGTATTACTATTATTAACAGTCTGACAGCCTTCAATGTTTTTGCTTGGTTTAGTTGCTTGGAAAATGTAATTAATTAGGTTTAAGTAAACAAAGGTAGTGTAGTTGAACCCAGTGCCTGAAGTGCTATTAGTTAATGTAGAAATCTAACCAGATATAAGTACTAGAATGAATAAAATGAATACTTCAGTGAACACAGTAAACTGAAATTTTATAATTATCAAACACAAAATAGAAATCTTTTAAAAGGACGCTCTGGTCTGATATCATGTATCAATATTGGGGTCAATACTTGTTTAACTTGCTGGACCTGTATGGAATCTAATTTGGCTGGCAGTACTGATTTTTCACATTAACACTACAGTTTGCACTGGTCATTAATTTTATTTACAGCCAGACTGACCAAAGGCTAGATTTTTATACGTTTTTTTAGTATATTATATTTTTGTAGAATAAAGCAACACGTGAAATACACAAGCTTGTTCATACTGCTTATTGGTTGCAACAGTATTGTTATTGAACAGGCAAAATGGTACTCTTTTTTAAATTGAGAAAAAAAAAACAGTGACCACATAATCTAAGTGCTAAATTTAAAGATGGAACTGGCTTTTTATATATTATATATAATTATGTTACCGCAGTGATTTACACCTTAAAATAGTTCCAACTGATTCAAACTGATTTATTGGTGCCAAAATGGTGTAGCTACTAACATCCCCACATTGCAACATGGGATGGATTACTGTATGCACCGAGTTTTCTTGAGGAACTCAATTTTGTGTTGGTAGGTCATGCCCTGTGGTAGAGTAGCGGTAGAGTAGGGTCACGCGACATTCCTGCTGTGTGCCCATCGATTCCAGTTAATACAGACCCCACAACAACCTTGACCAGGATGAATGTTTAGCTTTTAGGATTTTTGTTTATTTAAGTTATAAAACCATAGCACATTGTTATTCGAAACATTGAACATGGAATACAAATTGTTTTAATGTTTCCCACTATTAAATTTGCTGTTTATTTAGACTGACATTCATGTCAGGATGTCTGTCCTGGACTAGTATTGCTGTTAGCTTTAAGGGTGTGATACCAGGATCAGCTTGAGAGGTAGTACACAGTAATCTACTCACAGCAGCACTAATGGTGAACAGTTGCTGTTTAACAACTTAACTCAAGTGCTGTAAAAATGTCAATTAGCCAGTGTGCATACGTTTGGTCTAATTCCATCATATGTTAAGTTTTAAAATAAAAATAATCGACAGTGAGATTTATGGATGTGGTGAGGTTATTTATGCAAGTGGTTGGTGTGACTGGAGGATGTTCAGGATGGCTCGGCGACCGTGTTATTTGCCTAAATTAAAGGTACATTTAATTTTTATCTTTTGCAATGTGTTAAATGCAGCAAAAGGTTTTTTTCATGTCATCATGTCAACTGTTAGTGGAATCTGCTTGACAGGTGATAAAAATCAGATGTTATGCAAAATCTCATTGTCCTCAGCATTTAAGCCACCAATATGTCCAACACTTACTCATTAAATGTGGTCAGAGACCAGCCACAATTTACACTAACCAAGCCAAAGCTAGCATGTCCATGTAGTGTCTGAACAGGTTATCACATTCTATAGAAAAAGTTTTCTAGTAGTCTTTCATTTTAAAATGTACCGCTTGAATGTTGCACTGGGCAAAATCAATCCTCACCTGCATCTGATGTGAAACAGGTCGCTGTGTAGTACATAAAATGTTCATAAATTCCCAGATGCCATGGGAATATACCCTTTAATCTTCACAAAGCTCTGTTTATATTGTTAAGTTTAAAAAAAGATTTTTGACAAACTGTGTAAATACTTTACAAAATGCCCATTTAATAAAGACTTTTTGAAAGTAATACAACTTTAAAGCTTTACTTTTATATGTTTAGAAATGTTAAAGCTATGACTTTTGCAGAAATGATTACGAATAAAGTGCTTTAATCACATTAAAATGATTTAATTAAAACCACTTTTGTTCCTTATGAGAGTCATGAATTCACACATCGTGTTTTACCAGATATAATAGGTAGTGCATGTTTTTATGTAGTACTGAGTTCTCATATTAAAAGCAGTGGTTCATATTGGTACATTATATTATTATTATTAACCTGCACATTATTATAGGCTGCTGACCATTCTGAAGTGTTTAGGACTAAATTTGGTCTGACAACGTCTAAAACAAATACCTTATTATTAAAATGTACTATATATATACAGTATATATACCTTTATAATCTATTAAACATATTAATACTTGACCCAAGGCTCTTACAATTTGAAATATTTTTAAACTATTCTTTGTAACTATTCTTTGTTGCTGTTGGTGGTACACAGCCCCAGGGTCTTACATTCAATCCTGAGCTCTGGTTACTGTCCATGTGACGTTTTTCCCATGTACATATGGGTCTACTTCCACCTTAAAACAGATTCTAATAAATGGAATGATTACACTTTAGTTTACACACTCAGTTCTGTACAGCTACAGGAGACTGACAGGATGTAGCCTTATTGATTTTTATACAGTTTGCACATTGATGTGTTGTAAGCAGTGTTGAGAAAATGCAAATAAAAAGGCAAATTGTAAATATTTTTTAATATTAATAAAAAAAAAGTAAAGCTATTTTTTCAATGAGGTATATATTTAGAATAAACACCTACATACTGCATATGTAACATAGATTTTGACAGCTGAGGACAGCATTTCAAAAACATTTGGTCCATTGGTCTGTTCTCATTATTTTCCTTTATAATGATCATTTCCCTGAAACTGAACTGGGTTTGGGTTTTCATGGGTTGTCATGGCCCTTCATAGTAAAACCCTCTTCATAAGTCAGTATGAAACAACCCCACAGCCCTCTGCATAGGGTTCATCATGTCAGCCATAAACTACAACTACCTCCTTTTGTAACCCACTTGATTCACGTTAAATAAATACACGTTAAATAAATATCTGTGGGACACTGGTCCGGGTGAACCTGACCCTCACCGTATTGAGCATTAGGAGGAACATTAGTGGCCCTCTTAGCCGTTAAAAATAAAGGTGTTTAGAGGAGGCCAATGCTAGCTAACTCCGATAACAGAACACTGTGGTGGGTAGAGCTGCTGATCGAGGGGCGGCCAGGAGGTGGTCTCTGCCAGTTGTGCATCTAAGCGCTTGTACTGCTTTTTTGACTCCCGATTACCACGAAGGGCATGAAGACAGCTCAAGGCGAATCTGTCAATAACAACCTATAAAACCAAAAACATCACATTAGGGTCAACTCGATCACCAAAATTATACTACAGAGTAAGTAATTAGTTCAACAAGTGTGTTTACATGCATGCTAACATTTAAACAGAATATTTACAGTATATATACAGTATATATACAGTATATATTTATATATATATATATATATATACACAGTATATATATAACAATGAAAAAACACTTAGTGAGTTATTTAAAGGCCTGCACTTTTTTAGTCATTAGCTGTTTCAAGACAGACATGTTTGGGTTCATGCAGTCCTCAACACCATTCCAGATTAGTCACTCAACACCAATTTGTTACTTGTTTAGTTAAAAAAAATAACAATACAACCCATTTCTGTATAAAAAGTTGGAACATTAACAATAATCTGTGATTTTGAAAGTTTGGACCTACAAGGAGTTTTTTTTCCAGATTTACTGAATATTTTTACAGTATTATGTAGGGTAGGTGGAGGAACACCTAAACTGTTACAATCTTAAGTTGAACCATTCTTTTTAAATGGCACAAAGACAGAGCCTTTGGTGGATCCTTCTTTTATACCCAATCTTGATACCCTCGCCTGTTACCAGTTCACCTGCAACTTAACTGTTCAATCTGATTGAACTTTCACTGATTTTCTTCAAAGCTTTGCCAGTGAGAGATGTTTAGACGACGTATTCAGCAAAGAATAGCAACTGTACAATTTAACCTTAAATCTTACATGATGATGTGAGAAAAATAAGGCATGGCGACTAGCAAGCTTGTCGTGGCTTTGTAGCGCCTCAATATGATTCAATCTGTCCTTAGATTTATGAAACAATAACGTTTCATGAACGCCTAAACTACTGCAATCTTAAGTTGAACCATTCTTTTTGATTATTCTCTCAAGTTTGGCACAAAGTCAGAGCCAATGGTAGATCCTCCTTTTATACCCAATCATGATACCCTCAGCTGTTACCAATTCACCTGCAACTTAACTGTTTTGCCTCTCACCTGTGTTGCAGGTATTTTCCAAACACAATCAAGTTGGTAATCCAAATGTCATTTAAATAAAACTTTACTACTGGAAAGTAAACCAACAATTTCACCACAGGTTGTCATCCTACCAATCTAAGAAATCAGATTACTGACTGGCTTAAAACACCCAGAAGTTTCCCAGTTTCTGTTGTAGTGTATCCAAACCTGATAACTGGATTATTGTCAAACTTGACTTCCTGCGTTCATCAGGAATATCTCTCTGGACATGTAAACACAATCTCTGGTATCTGACTGGTTGAGTGTCATATTTACCTCCAGTAAGTAGCAGACAAAAAAATTGAGAGCAGCAAGAGCTACAATCAGCAGGTTGTAGTTCATGTCAGTGATGTCATAAATCTGCAGCAGTCTGTGTAGGATAGTCTTGGGAACCAAAACCAGCCAAAGCATTAATGATATCAGGACCAGGATCGCCAACAGAAACAAAACTATAAGGGGGAAATAAAAAAATAAAGAAACAAATAAGTAGCTAGAAATTGTGTACAAGTGTGTATATCACTTTTCACACAAATCCACAGTTTAACATGCAGTCAGATTCCATAATGCTGGATATAAATCTCACCATTATGGTAGAGAGGTTTCTTGTAGGGATAACCTTTCGTCACTATTATAGACATAATAATGTACTGGAACCCTGACAGGAGAAACACACTCGTGTCCTCCATGTTAGGCAGATTTGCTGACCCAGAATAAGTGGAATTGAGAGGGATGTACCTAAACAAGACCAACACAAGATCAAAAATAATGCATTACTAACCAAATCTTGAAGTTTAATTAACAGGTGCTTTCTCAGACTCACCAGTCTTGTGAAACGGTGATGAGCAAAGCAGCAACCTGGCCGAGGATCAGCATCAGTGTGTGAGTGAGTAAAGCCGAGAAAACGGGCACAGTGAGAAGGCTGGCAGGGGGGCGCTGGGGGTAAAGATCTTCACTGGGGCCGCCTCGACCCATCACTATAGCTAACAGTGTAACCAGGACCAAGTCAAAGAAGAGGAACTGCCAATCACCCAAGTTTGTTTTTATCTAAAACAAAAGATAAATGTAAAAGCTGCATGTGAACAAAGTTACCACATTTGAGGACATTCAAAATGTATTTTTAGGTTTTTTTTATATATATATTTTTCATTTCCAACCAACCAATTTTTATAAATGCTGACACAATACACATTATATGTGGAGGTAAATTAAATAAAAACATTGGCTTAATACTGTCCTTTGACTGTAAATACTTACCGTGTAGAGGATGAGTACAGTGGCAAACTGGATCAGACTATATAACGCCATATACTTGAAAAGACTGAAGGACGTCACCAGTGAACATCTTCCCTCTCTGATGGACATAAGACAGGTCAGACATTTATCATATGACCAATCATAAGACATAAGACATCAAATGACCGATAATAAAACGAAAATAAAAATAGGCAGTGGTAGTTCTGTGGTTAAGGTGGTTACTGTTGATCACAAGTTTGCTGGTTCAAGCCTCACCACCATCTAGTTGCCAGTGTTTGGCCCATAAGCAAGGCTTATTTGCTTTGGATAAAGCATCTAAAAATATTAGAAATATTTTTGCATAATTTGGCAGGAGAAACCCCCTCTGGTTTACCTGATAAGCAAAGGCACACAGCTGATGTTGTCAGATTTGGAGGTAAAAGGAGAGGCAACAGAAGCTTCAGCCTCAGACAGAGACACCCCAACATCAGCAGCTCTCAGAGCTCCACAGTCGTTCGCTCCGTCCCCACACATCCCTACTCGGTAACTACAGAGAAAAGGAAGCAAAGAGAATGTGTTCAGCAATTAACATTTTACTACTGTACTGGTTTGTGTTCTAAATAATGAGAAATATGAAACAATGAAGGTTTCTGATGTTAAATGTGTACAGCAGTGGTTCACACACTTTCATGGTCATGGAACCCCTGAATAAGATCCCTCTGTTCAGGGCCACTTGAAATTTAGCAGTTTTAATATTGCTTGGTTAATGTACTAAAGCAATCTAAATCAATCTAAATTGACTAAGTCGACATTCAGCAATAACTCATCCAGAGAGTCAATACTTATAGAAACAGTGGTGTTAATTTTTTTTCTTTGTTTTTCTTACTTTAGATTCTGTAGTGCTTTGACCAGCTGAGTTTTCTGATCAGGAGACATCCGGGCATAAACTGTGCCTCTCATCAAAATCTAAAGCATGTACACACACACACAAACAGTAGGAACAGAAAATTATACTACATCTTAAACTGTATTACAAACAACCATACATGGTCGTAGTTTGCACTTCATACTGCATCACTTGTTTGCATTGAAACAGATGTGGACTGCAGGTAGGCCAGTCTAGCACTCACACTCTTAGATTACACAGCCATACTGCTGAAACACCTGCAGAATTTGGTTTAGTGTAGTCAAGTAAAATCATGGACATCCATAAAAAATACTTTAATTTGAGGGCAGCATATACCCATGCCCTGGCACTAGTAACAAAAACATAGTCCCTGCAGTCAAACACAGAAAGGTTTACAGATATAAGAATAAAAGAATCAATATAACAAATGCACATGTAATCTAGTAGTTTACCTTAGGTAGATGCTCTGGAAAATAATCACACAGTGCTGCAAATGACTTTCCATTTATAGCCAAATGATACTTGAGACTGTTCTGGTAAAGGCCCTAAAAGACATTAAAAAATTTGAATAGAAGAATAGAAGAGCCAGCGACTTAAAATCAAAAGGCATTTGGTGGTTTAGTATGCTTTGAAAATGTAACAATCTGAATTAAATTTTAACCACACAGCCCAAATAAGGGTATATTTATTCCTAACAGGGTATGTGACTGTAAAAAGTTGCCTGAATGCATTCAGTATGTATAAAAAAGAATAAAATGTATGAACCTGTTCCAGCATAGGCATGGTCACTAGTGTGCTGACGACAGCAGTGCCACCATCACCTAGGTGAAACCGCAATGATGCCATCGAGTTGGCAAAGGGGGGCGATGCGTGAACGAAAATCACTTGCTCATGTGATGATACCATCCCACATGTCCGCGCTACATTCAGAGCTGTAAGAATATTATCACCTAATGGAAAGGGAAGTGAAACAAAACAAAACAAAAAAGATACAGTGTAAGCAGAAGGTCAGAGGACACATCATGCTTTGTGTGGGAAAACTACTTTCAAAATGCTGATGACACACAAAATAGATTTGTTTAAAAACTAAAACTATTACATACCAACAAATACAACATTAATTTAATAATAAGAACAGACTGTAAATAGTAAGTAAGACTAAACTTAAACTAAGATTGTGGGGTTTTTTCGTACCAGTGACCATAACAGGTCGGATTTGAGCTTGTCTGAGAGTACTGATTACTCCTGCACTCTCAGGCTTCACCTGGTTCTTCATCACCAACAGGCCCAGGAACTGCAAGCCCTTCTCCACTTCTACCCTACAAACATGAGGTAAAAAAGTGTGCGTACCGTCAAAAATTAGGCAACTGCTATAAAAATAACTTACAAGTTTAAAACAGAAACTGTAATGAACTCTCCGGGAGAGGAGCACAAGTTAAGACAACAGTTTAGTTAAAGGATCAGGTTTAACAATTGCAGAAAATATTAGTAGAGGGAAAATAAAAAAAATATTTGATCCCTACAGTTCAAAAGTTCATAGGTTTCAGAACACACTATAGTGTCACAGACTCTATGAAGTACCAGGAGTTTTGAAATGAAAAACTATTAGAAGCCAACAATGATCGTGATGCATTCATCAACACCATTGTACAGTTTTTGAGACTGATTGAAGTTGTTTTGACAATTAATAAAGGCAAACACCATTAATGCTGGGTTTTAATTTGCAAGATCAGGCAAGGAAAGAGGGATAATCTAGAAGCAACAACAGCTCAGAATTAAAGCTGTTAGAACTAAAAGCAAATCTTCTGAATAAACAAAAGTAACAAAAAGGCATCAAATAAAGCAGCAAACTGACCTTTCAATAGTGTTTAGGTCTGTTGGTGCATCCAGCTTCTTGTATGCAAGTGCTATGACCCTGAAGCCTTCACTAGCAAACTCTCGAAGCGTAGTGGAAAACTGAGCAGGAACTGCCAAGTACAAAACAGAAACAAGAAACAAATATTTACTTACTAATAAACAATTATCAAAGCCTTTTTGCACTTCTTACAGAACTGAGAAGTTAAAAGCCAGGAAATGTGTGTGTGTGTGTGTGTGTGTGTGTATGTGTGTGTGTGAGCATTGTCAGGCATTAAAGTTCTTACCGCTTTCTGTCACACAGTGGCTGGCCACCATCTCTGGTGCCCCTTTGAGGAAGCAGTATGTGGAGTTCCCTCCTGAGTCCACCACCACCACACTCATCCTCTGTAGAGACGAAGAGAATGGGAAACGCCGAACAATTGCCACTGACTGACTGATGCACTAGGAACAGAAAAAATAGGTTGAATAGAAATCATGTCATGTTTACATTTTTGTTGTGTGTTGTAAAACGTTACTAGAATAAAAATTATTTGCACACGGTACACAGAACCCATAGTAGCCTTCCTGTTGGTGCATGTGGATGTGAACAGCTATAGCATCTATATGGCTATATATAGAAATAAGAATAAAAAACTAACATACACAAGTAACATTTTAAATAGTCTTTAAAAAAATCATATTAGTCATCCAGCTTCAAGAACAAAATTGACCGTCAGGCTAATTTGAAACTGTTGATTCATTACTTAGGGCCACTTCTTAGCTGTCAGTGCGATCTTGATTGTGGTACTCACCACGCCTTCTGGTTGGTCCTCAGCCCCAGGTGGCCTCATCACTGCAAGGATCCGATGATTTCCAAACTCAGCACTCCTGTCTGTTTCATCAGTGGGTTCTTTCAGTTCCTACCATCATCAATAATACTCATCAACACACATTCTCTTCTAAAAGGCTGCTTTTACTGAAAGAATAAAATAATAAGACTTCACTTGTAGTTAGAGAGGTTAGAAAATGGTTATGTAAACCAGTACAGCCAATGAGGAATTTTTTAATCTTATTTTCAAGAAACTGTAGTAGCCAAAATATTAGTGATACTTCACACTTGTAAGCGTTTTGATTTGTCACTGATAATGGCAGTCATGTGATTGAAATAATTTCTGCAACAGTTTTTTTTTTGTGACTGAATTACTGGTAAACCAGATGACTGGTAGTCCAATAAACTTCTGCTAAAAAATCTGTGGTCTATAATAAACACAGCTACTTAAATGATTCACTGGATGGTGCAGAAATTTGACCTACAGCTTTACCCACAATTGGTGACTTTTCTGTTCCCAAATAAATGGGGCTAGTTTGGCAATACCTATTAAAAAGGATGTGAAAGTGACCTTTTTGCCAAGAAGTCAGGAGAAACAGTTCCCTTATGGTCAAAATAAATTAGTTTAGATGGTCAGATGCCTGCCATGAATCAGAAACTTGCTGGAACATGGGAGACTCAGTCAAGCAACAAAAAAGTATTTCACTCAAAGCAAGGCAGAGCGTTGTTGACTATACAGCGTCACCTATATCTCAGCAGCTTATAAATCATACGAGACCTATGCGTGATGCTAACAATTGTAAGTAAACTGCACATATCATAAACGTTGCCTTTGGCTAAAAAACAGTAATAATTTGGTGTTTACATTCACCAATGCTAAAAAAGGTTTTGCTGTAAGACTAATAAAATATGACAATCCAAATAAAATAAAAATCATACTACTGGTCCAAGGATCTAGACACAAACATTCTGGCTGTCACTTTATTCTGTCACAACCAATTTGCATGTAGTTTAGAAACTTTTGGTTTATTTGCAATTTAATTTCTTGTCACATTGTCATGAAATACTTTATGATATCAGAAAAAGAGAATGAAGTTGGGCTTAGCAAAAATAATATAACTAGTCGCCTCTCAGTTACCTTCTAATGTAAATACTGCTTAATCCTATTAAAAAAAAAGTAGACTGAATCTATATGCTTAGGAAAAGGTGCAATACAGATTAATATTTGCACAAGTGATATATAAAGAAGCTTGAGGGCAAAATAGGAACTGAAACAGAAACAGTCACCCACCCAGCCAGTGGACTCTATCATCTTCAGTTCCAGTGGGTCTCCAATGAGCTGCCCTCCCAGCAAACCAACAGAGTGGCAGGACGCCAGAGCATACAGCATAGGACCAGGCGGCAGAAGATGTGGGTCTGGTACCAACTCATCAAATCCTTCCCTATCTGTGCTGACCTCTTTCACCCCCCACACATCCAAACCCTCTTCAGTCAGGGTGCCTGTCTGAGAGAGAAACAGAACAAAAACCTGACCAATGAAGTATAATTTTTAGGCAACATTTTTAGTCAGCAGTGCAGAATTTATACAGAGATGTACAGGGAACATGAGGAATATCTTTTCACACTGAATTTTAGTGGTTCAATATTAAAGACCTGAAGAAAATCTGATCTACCCAAAAACACTTTCAGCAGATTAACTACAGCCAGGTCAGTTCCTTACATAAAACCATTTGTATGCAATCTAATTGTTCAGAAACCCATACCAGTTTAGGAAAGTAGAATGTACATCAGTTTTGGTCTGCTTGTGCCCTGACTGGGTGCCATGACAGCAATGTAGAGAGCTGTATTTCTGCAGAACACTTGGCCTCGACCAAACAGCTTGCAGTGCAATATTGATACAAAGTGCTGAGAGCAGAGCCAAAAGCCAACACATTTAATTTATACTTTTGTTTTTATAAGCCACTTAATCCTAGTCAGGTTTAATGTTAATCCAGAGCCTATCCTAAAAACTCATGGTTGCGTCTACACCCTTAAATCAGATCTAAAATGTAATGCTGTGTTCATAAACATTTTACCTATTTATACAACCCCAGTCTGTTACCTTGTCAAAGCAGAAGAGAGAGATCTTTCCACAGACATTGATGCGAGGCGGGCTTATACAAAACACTCCATGGTTCTTAAGGCGTCGTTGGGCATAAAGAGTGCCCGTTGTCAGTGCAGCGGGCAGAGCAGGTGGCACCACAATGGTCACAATATCTAGAGCCCGTATAATTACCTCTACCAAGGTACTCTGATGACACAGTATAATAAATAAGGTCTATTAACATCTACTGTAATAAACTACATTTATTAAACTAAAATATAAAAATAAATGACTAATAATAAATATAATATAGTATCACAACAAAAACAATATTATCAATAACTATTATAATTATATGTAGGTCAGTTTTGTTAAGAAAAAGCTACAAACTAGCTTAGGTTTGCAAAACCACCAAGTTACACCAGTTCAAGCTGCTGATTATAAAAGCATATATTAATTATATGTTTGAGATATATATGAGATATTAAATTCATATCTAAACATCATGCATTGATGGGGATAGCATATGCCTTATTATGTTATGTAAGAACCAAAGAATAAAGCATTTTTAAGTGTGAACCTTCAGTGCAGGTAAGTTTAGTTTTCAAATTTACTTTTACTTACATTGCTCCTTAAAAGCACCACTGCGCTGTAAATTGTCCCAATTGATGCTGCAATATAACAAAATTTAATGAGTATTAGTGAATGTGCAGCAAGATTAAGATGTGTACACATGACAGACACAAAGTAATAGTTATGACTTTACCCAGGACTCCTAAGACAAGTAGGAATTTCATAGCATCCTTATAGAAACGAAAGTTGATTGGTTGTGGGTAGAGAATGGAACTGACGAGATCACCTTTAGCAGTGAAAAACCCTAAAAAATAAATCCAGTTTAGATTTGAAAAACTAAGAATGAATTTGCCACATAAATAAACCTACTGAACGATTAATTAATTAATTTTTTAAAAGTCATCATTTGTTTCCAGTTAAGAGTAATATCTGATATACAATACAGAATTTTCAGCCTTTGTGGGTACCAGTGTTTTTACATGATCTGAGACTAGACTTGGCATGTGTCTGTGACGAGCGTTTATGTAATGTACACCGCTTAGGAACCTGATAGTCACTGAGCCTCCAGGATTTTTCCAGGATGTTTGAAATTCTCTGTGAACAATCATGTACTGTGCACTGCCCAGTGACTAGGTGCAAGCCCGGCAGGTAAAAAAAAAAGAAAAAGAAAAACATTAAAAAAATAACATAAGTATAAGCATATATCATAGTGAATGCCATTTTAAAGCTTGAAACACTCTGCCCTTAATAATGCTTGCTGTATCAGGGCTGCACATTTACTAAATGGTGTGCTAAAACATGTTCGCTTTAGCCTCCTGGTTAAAGCAGTGTCTGAGTGTCCTTCACTCTGTGTACAGCATCATACAGCGAGTTATGGATATTAGTATTTACAGGGTACATGCAGTATGAAAACAGTTATCTCAAAATAATAATCACAAGCAGTAACGATGCCCAGAGATTTTCTGCATTACCTGTGCTTGTGACAACAGCTATCACCCCCCCTTTCGACTGGATGATCTGAGTACCACAGAACAGTGTGTGTCTGCGCTGAGAATCGAAGCTAAACTTCACATCACTGACAGGCAATGGCATCTTCATCACAGGTACACTTTCACCTGACAGTCAAGAGTGAAAGTGAAGGTGTGAGGGGGCACAGAAAAATGTGACACGACAACTACACATCAGTGTGCTAATAGACAACTGGATGTCATACACACAAATCAAAAACCTGCTAAAAATGCAAGTGATACCAATTATGACTTGTTTAAGATTATAATACAACAGTATTTTAAGTTTCACCCCAGAAGGGCTCAAACTAAATTAAATTAGCCAGTCAGAAAAAGCTACATGACATGGTGACATCTCAATAGTTAACCAAGCATTAGTTAGCTTGCTAGTAAAACTGGCTATTGGTTTCACTGTTAACAATAAAAGAAAGTAAACATATATGCTACTCTTTTAGTTAAAGACAACTATTTAATAGTTGTGAAAAGCACCCCAATCCATTCCATTTTCAAACCTTGTCACTTACTTTCAAGATTATATGATTTTCTTGCACTTTTATGGAGTTCCCTACACAATCACATATTAAAGTGCACTTAACAGGGTTTACGTAAGCCCCAGCTTTAATGACCCAGGAACATCTCGAAATCAGGACATGCAGTGTTCTCACCAGTAAGCATGCTCTCGTTGACCATGCACTCCCCGGCCAGCAGGGCAGCATCACACGGCATGAGCAAACCTTCAGATGGAATCACCACACAGTCTCCAGGCACCAGCTCCACTGAACTTATACTCTCTTCCTCTAAAGAACACGGAACACATGCACAGATAGAAATATACACTGACCAAGCATGTTTAAATCTAAAAATCCGTGTAAAATCAGAAATTGCCAAAACTCAACAGGTTTTTGCATAAGTATTCTGATAATGATATTATGTACAACATGCATAAATGGTACTGGGAATCCAATTTTGAATGTAACTAATATCCACTTAGCATAGTGTTCAGTACGGCGCTATTCAATGGAAAAAAAAGTCAACAAAAAATAAAATTTGTTGCCTCTGAAAATGCTTCTGATTTTTAATACAAGTCAATGGTTAAACATGTTTTTGGTCAACACTTCAGCTATAAGGCTTAGCTGGGCAAACCTAACTAGCCCCAGCATGCTCACAGTTTTAGTCCGAACAGGATCTGTTCCAACTACTGATGAAATCTGGCTATAAAACCTGTAACATCCTCAGCATCCTGCAGCAAACCTTACCTCCAGTGGATCTGCGTACTGTGACGTTTACTATCAGCTGAGCCATTCTGCGAAGAGTTTTGCTTTGCTGTAGATTCACAAATAGATTAAATCATTTAATAATTTATATTTATTAATTTATAAATATGAGTGTGTTCACCTACCTTCCTGATCTCATACAGGGACACAAAGATGGAGATGAAGGATATAAGAAGTATGCACATAGCATAATAGTAATAGTTATCACACATCCATAGGATGACACTAAACACTTGAAACATGTAGAAGGGGTTCAGGACCTGCAACATCAAAATCAAACAGGATCAGAATAAAAAACTATTAAAATAAATGTGCATTTGGTTTATGCTTCGTAAATAGGGCTTCAAATAGCTCTATTTCTAAAAGCCTAAGACATTTATAGTCAGTCAATAAACAGTAAAGAATAAAATGCAATTTTAGACATTGTCTTAGATTAATTGCAATTGTGTTAGAAAATGATGTAGCACTTCTTAAGGATGCTCTGCTTCTAATTTAGTCTAATAGTTTAACTTCACACAAACTAGTTAGAGTCTCTTAAGATCCACAGATCAGCCAGCAGGTCCAAAATTACCTTGGTAATTGGGTACCATTTAATTGATTGTCACCTGAGCTTTTGTTTTATTTACAGTACAAATATATTGGTGTTAAATAACAACAGTATACAAAATACTGTTTATAAAATAATAACTAATTTAATATTTATATATATTTTAAATCATATAGCCAAATATTCAAGTATGTTGGCATAGGTTTTTAGTATAAAAAAAAGAACAACAACAAAAATACCTCTTCAATTAGCAGCGCCAAGTAAGACTTTACAGGCACATCAATGATATTGTCTCCGAAGATCTGTCTCCTGAGGGATTAAATGCAAGTCAGACCAATATGAAAAAGATGTACCAATGTGAGACAGCAATTTAGTAAGTGCTGTGTGATTTAAGACCTTGAGCTTTGTTCCATTTGACTCAGGCCTTGCTTCTGACGATGTAAATCAGCACAAGTCCAACCCTCATTGAGGATACTGAAAAGAAACAACAATTCACACAATCTTTATATGCTCAGAGCATCCAAGAGTCCAAGAGTATGTGGACACATAGTAACACAAAGGAATGCAAGAAATACCAACTTGTCAAGGTTAAAAAACTGAACAATTCAGTAATACGGTAATACATTGGGACAAGAATCCCAGCTAAAGGCTACATGCCATGCTTTGGCTGAAATAATGTAAAACACAGTAACATTGAACTCTAAAACTCTCACCTTTAGAACACTACTCGCTTAAATGTACAGCAGCAGCCACAAAGTTGCTGTAGTAGAAATCATGATCCAGTGGAAAGCCTTAACAGTGTCTGAGGTTTGTATTTGATTTTTGGGCAGTATCATACTTTTGACCGTATAGTGTTCATACACACCACAAAAAGCAAACAAATCATTTCAGGCAGGTCTTACCTAACTCTGCAAAAAGCCCCTTTTTTGGACATCCACACATATCGCAGGCCTTCAAACACATAGTATCGCAGAAAGGTTTTCTGAGAAAAAGACAGACTTGGTGAAAATAGGTAAGAACAGATTTACTTGTACAATTTAATTTATAATTTAACGTGTTCAGGGGAGAAAACAAATCACACCAAAATGTGTAAAAAAAAAAAAAAAAAAACTAATAAAAATTGCCTTCCTTATGGATTTAGCATAAAAGTTCATCAAGACTAAGTTTAACTGTCAAAATACATGACATTTTATTACTCATGATCATTTTAATAAACTAAATGAGTAGACTAATAAATGTTGGTTAAACACAGCAGCAGAATACTGTTTAATGTCCATCTTATCAAATATTGCTAAATTATACATAGTAAGCTAGTAAATTTTACCTCAGCACCTCATGATCATCTTCATAACATTTACATCATGAGGTTAAAAAAAAGAGAACTCTAAAGAGTCGCTAATGTTGCCAATAGTTGCTTTATTCACCAATTACAAGCCATGAATTGATAATGTGTTTCGCTTCTTAAACTGTTACCTAAACAAGCATTTAATTATAAACATAATAATAAAATATAATTAAACTTTGTTTACATCTTACTTTGTCTTGATGTAGTTGGACATCATCACGGGACTCACTTTCATCCAACTCTCCCTCTATACAGTCTAAACTACAGAGGTTAAAATCATAGTTAGCATTCATGTTCTCTAGTAATGGCTATGCAGACTACCATAACAATCATTCATACATTTTTATTGTGCACTTTGTCCATGTGGGTGCAAGTCAGAATACACTGTGGACAGGCCGTCCATCACCAGTTCACTTAGTAGGTAAGTCACATAAGTAGGAGACTTAGTAAATGACTCAGTCGCTTACTTTGAAAGGCAATTAAGTTTACTCATACTATTCCTAAGTATTACAGTCACTTGTGTTGAGGCAAGTCGTGGGATAAAACTGGAGAGCTAAAAGAAAACCTATGTGGACACAGGGACTACATACCAAACACATATTACAAATGGTTCATATTCATGGAATTATGCTATGCATATTGCCACATGTACAACTGACTTTTATTACTAATCTAAACACTTTCCTACTTACTACAGCTAGCACTGATCTTAACGCACCCTGATAACTAAAAACATGTTGAACATTTGTAGCTGGATGGTGTATGAAGTGTTATTATTCTTATTATATAAGAATTATTCACATAACTATTTAAACTGATTTAATATAATAGTTAGGAAGAGTTTTGTCTGTATCACGTCAGGTGTTATGTAGAAAAAAATGTCTATTCACACTCAGCATGTCCCAGCATTGTCATTAAAGCACCACTGGCAATGAGCACACAGGATTGTGAATTGTTAGTCTCTCACTTCTTGAAAAACTTTAGCACAGACACTTTTAGACAGTTCCTTTTACATTTCCTGTTTATACTTCATTGTTTCATGCTTTCAGTAGAGCTAATACATTACAGATATGTAAACCCATTACCAGTTTAAAACTCTGAACACTGCAATGACCCATCATGGTAGTAATGTTTAACAGTCTTGTACAGGTATGATGGCATCGGGTATAGCAGTGTTGTTGGGATTTTTGAACAAGGATAGCACTCCTACCAAAGGAATGAAGCCAAAGCCATAAAGCTTACTGGGCATGTGTTCCTAATAAAGAGGCCGTACATAACACTGCAGCACCTGGCACACTCATACCAGAACAACACACACTGCCGTGTCACTGCCATATTAGCAACATAGCAATTACAAGATCTCTGGTCATTATCTGGTCAACTGGGATCCAGTGGGGATCACATTTAACTGATAAAAGAAAAACGATTTGTGTGAACTGCTTACCTGCCCTCCTCAATCTCTTCTATATGTACATCTATGACATGCTGCTGTCCATGGCTATCCTATCAGATATATTAAAGAAAGTATTACAGCAAGTTACAATTTGGTCTCCATTCATTCACTTCCGTTTTCTTTAGTTGCCACTTTATCCTGATCAGTGTCAGAGGGGGTTAAAAGCCGACCCGGAAACTTCCCAGAAACTGATCTTTTAATTTTATTTAAATGAGTTATTAACTGACAGCACTTAGAAAGCATTAGGAAACCTACCCTTATTAATAGGGTATCTGCCAGAGGAATGGGGCAGGAGGAACAGCGAGCCAGAACTCCAAGCCGTGGTCGCCACTTGAATAAAACCAGCAGCAATCCCAAGGTACACAGCGCTCCGAAATGACCGAGCCACACCTTCCAGCACACTCGTCTGTACCCCTGCACATCCTGCCACGCAAATAATACAAATTTACAAAAAAATTGCATGTTGCATCTTGACATGATGATACAAATAAATACTGTAACACTATTCAGCTAAATAAATAAGAACACCCATTCCAATCTGTAGCTCGGCTATTCAGTTACATTGACTGCTAATCTTAGATTTTTAATTTGGTGGTGTTTTTGCCAATGTGTGGCATTCAAATACATTAGAAATATCTACACCACTAAACTTATAACATTTTGACCCAGCATATTTATAGAAAATCAATAATTGCACAAAACAGCTCAAATTCATTAATGTTACGACCTTCCACACAGTCACAGAAAAGAACAGCTGCAGTTTAGTATGACATATATGTCTCTGACTTGAACTGTTCATTTTACTCTCTGGACCTGGAGGGAAAGAACACAGTTTTCCATATATATTCCTGAACCCTTATACTGTACGGGTCAAGCCTTTATACCCTTGTTCTCTTGGGGAAAGGCCACACAAGTAATCATCAACTGTGAAATATCTGGTGAAGGATGACTTATCTGAGCATATCCCCTTTTTCCACATATACCTTTTTACTGTAGACCACCACTAGCACAGTTGGGATATTTTTCTCCTCCCATCATGGTCCAAGTAAACAGTGCTTTCTTCAAAGATTTTTACCCCTGTCTAAAAGCATCTACACTTATGAAGTTTATTTAATGTTGTACTAATTCTTCTGTATGTAAATGCACAGTGGATAATAAAAGCTATTAGTGCTGAGATCTGATGTGTTACGTACCATGTGTGAGACGGCAGCAGGTCCAGAATCCTGTTCGGTGGACATTGGATTTGCAGGGGTCTCTCCACTCACCTTCTGATAACAGTTTCCTGCTGGAAGAAATTTCAGCCTTTACTCCTGTTAAATATCAGCAGTGAAGAACATACTCACACTCAGTCTGTAAACAATACAGCAAGCCTGTTTCATCCAGCAGGATTAGCAGTGCTAAACTACTTTACGTCATTCGTGTGACTAGATTACTACAAATACTAAACAATTAGGCACAAGGAAACTGGAGCTGTGTGGGGTTTTTTCCACAGTTTTCACTCACAATTCACAACAATGGTCTTGTATGGGAGAGCTCTGTGTATTTGTGAATTCTCTAGAAGTTACGTAATGCAGGATAAAATATCAATCTCAGTTCACATTGTACCATAATGTGGTTACTTTTTTCTGCCAAGTGTCTCTGAAGCTGGTAAAAAGGAACAAGTTTCATTGGCTTCTTCCCAGACTAGATCTTAATAAAATAAATGTGTAGTGAAAAACATGCCATGTGACTTTCCATTTCTGTCAATATGCCTGGCATAAATGAGCAGAAATAATTAAGAATAAATCTAAACGTTGCTTTAAAGCAGGTGATTAAAGAGTTAACCATGTTAACTGAGCCTTATTTGCCATTTTTGCTTTCCTATTGTCTTCACAATTTTTGAAAGAAGAAGGAATGTGCATAACATGCTTCTGGTTTTCCTTTGCTCAGATCACATGCTGAGTTTCAACACCAAAAGAAAAAAACAGCATAAGCAAGAAAGAAACTGGCTGATAAATGAATCACAAGACTGAAGGAAAAATAACATTTATTATTGAAACATGTTTGATTCACCTAAAGGCAACTTGGGTCAGATGAGGCAAATAAATGTTTCTTTCTCTTATAAAACTCAGATGTGTGTCTGTCTGTGTTTTGCCGGGCTCACTGTTACCATTAGCAATCTTGGATGTAAAAAGGTACAACATAAATAAAACTATTAGAAATAGCTAAACATAACTACAAAGCTTTGTTTATTTTAATATTCCTCTATACCAAGCATCAATTCATTAATTCTTTTAACTGATAACTGTCTCTCATTAGTCGACTGTTAACTGATAAGCAACAAGCATGCAGTGCCCTATCAAAATATAAAACTTCACTGAGCTTTATGTACATTTTACACAGTCATAATTTATAGTTAATTACAAGTGTTACCAAAACATTTTCATTTAATTTCATTTTTACGTTTTACCACCGCTTTTTTTCCCCAGTCCGGGTTGCAATGAGTCCGGTTTCCCTGTAAACACTGGGCGCAGTGTGGCAAAACACACAGCGGGGGATTTGATCACTGGATCGCAACAGTAGTGGGCAAAGCAATTAACTGCTCTGCCACCTAATGAACCTGCTGTAATTAATGCCCACTATTGTTTTATTAGTTGTTGTTTTATTGGTGCTCGAGTAGCAAAACGGTCTGTTATGCTGGCCGGGTGTCTACACAGACACTGGCTATGTCTGGAGGGGTGGAATTCCTTCGACCATCCCTTCTGACAGACACTACCAATTGTGTCTGTGCAGACGCCTAGCCAGTCGATTACTATTTCAGCGTTGGTGGAATAGCACATTTGACCACTTCACCACCCCAACCTTTACTCACCCCAGAGTAAAGTGTTTTACACTGACCTCAACTGAATCCCATACTGCTGCCTACATCTTTTTACCCTATGGCAACACCCATCATGTTAGATTTATTTTTATGCATTTATAGATCTTTCAATATACTGACTAAACATTCTGTCTATTTATTAGGTGACTTCTAAATACAGAAGTACCTGAAAAATTGGCTTTTGTTCATTGTAGGGCTGGGCGATTTTGCAAAAAAAAAAAAAAAATCTCGATTATTTTAAAATTATTACTGATTCTCGATTACGATTTTTTTTGTTGTTGTACGTATAATGAAATTGAAAAAGTTTTTTTTTTACATTTTAATTTAAAAGACTGCAGAAGTGCAAAAATAGTAACAGCACCACCTATAATTATCCTTTCAAGGAACTCAAATTTTATAACAATAACGATATAACAATAATTAACAATAATTAAAACAAAATAGAAATCTTAATTAGCTATATCAAGTGGGGGGGGGGGGGCATCAAGTAATCACTCAGCTCAGCTTTGATTTTGTCCTCTTGTGATTGGGGGGTGGATGGAGGTCTTAAGAGCTGCTTCTAACAATATGGACTACAATTCCCATGTTCCCACGGACTGTCACGTGACTATCACATGTCCTCGTGACATGTTGGTATTTTAATTAAAATATAAAGTCACTCGAATTAACCGAATTAATCGTGAAAATCGCCCAGCCCTAGTTCATTGTACAAAAAGCAAAAACATTACAGGTAATAAACTGATTCAGTTTACTGTACACCTTCTTTACAAGTGTGTTTAAACTGCAGACTTCAATTCAGAGCCTAATGAAGTAAGAAAACATGAAATTATTTTATAATTGTATGTATGTTGCCATGTTTAAAGGCTAAAATAAACAAAACATTTTAAACATATTAAAGAAAGCACAATTCTTCAGCGTCCAATTTTTCAAATCAAAATCTGTATTGAAAAGAAGCACAACAGGTAGTGTAAAGCTATTACCAGAACCTGTATTTCCAGTAACACTGCTTCTTATGGCTTTCATTTTAATGCAAGCTACAACAGGAGCATTTACTTATGCAAAATGTAAGACATTTTAATAAATAGTGTTAAAATATTTTGCAAAACAAAACAAAGGTGTATAAGTTTAGAGTCTCATAGCAAGCAGTTTAGGTTACAAAGCTCAGAAAGTTCCCCATGTTACCTGCATTCTTAATTTACTACTTACTTTTTTTCTCAAAAATCCAACAAGCCTTTTGACAAGATTAAGATTAACATATGGGTCAGTAATGACTCAAAAACTACATACACAAAGAGTGAACAAACACAGCGTGTGTTCACTTGTAACGCCTCACCCTCACTGGTATACCTAAAACCAGATTATTGTGTTTTTGTCTTCTAGGTTAAGAGCAAACATACTCACGACATGAGAACTACAATAGAAATAGTTTCTTTTACCCTGTCGCTCTCGGTTCTTCCCACTAGAACAGTTCTGATTTAAATAAGCTCCTGTAATAAAGTGCTGAAGCCTGAGACATGACAGCGTGCAGAGATCCGTGTGTAAGATTTACTCTCTCACCTTTATTTACCTTCCTGTTCAACTCCACCCTGATCTACAACTACATCCTGATCTACAACTACATCCTTTACTACAGTTAATCTACTTCATCTACATCCTATTTCACATAAATTCACTATGTGATATGTGACTGCATTGGGAGACAAATAGGGAACAGAAAAATGAAATTGAAAGAATTTTAACCATAATGGCCCTGTATGTTATAATAAATACACAAAGCATACAGTAATGACAAAAAATATACAACCACCACTGAAAATGCCTCTTTTGCATTTTTACTTGCATTTAACTTAATACAATTAAAACATTAATACAATGTTTTTCATTACAAATAATTTATAATTAGCATAATAATTTGTTTTATTTATAATAGGTAAACAACAGCTGCAAATGTATTCACTTAAACAAGGCTCTGATTAGTATAAATCCACATGCCTGAAATTGTTTTTCTCAAGCAAATCTTGGCCAGTACCAAATACTACTGTAATCCAAAAACTGTATTAAGTTTAAGAAAAAGGCAAAATAGAAGAATGTTTACTAGTGACCCCTGACATTTGGGACCCACTGTACTCTAGGTTATTACATCTGTTGGGGTAAAGCCAAAAATTATGGATATTGTTCTAGGCGTTACCCTTTAACGTAGTAGCCTGAAATTAAAACCACTTTTCATCCATCTAGCTACAGCCCTGCATAGATATGATTCCAGAAAGTTGGCTGTTGTCCAGTATGTGTCCAAAGTAAAAAAAAATGTAGGCCCCTTGCTTCAATGTGGAGTCAGTGGAAGATAAGAAGTGCTTTTCAGCAAAATTACTGAAGGTCTCCGAACTTCTACAGAACTTTATATCTTAGCATTCTGTCAATGTATAAACAACCCAACACTTTAATGGCTGGACATATACAGTACACACACCTGACTGACACGTCTCTGAGGAGATACAGATTCAGGTCAATAGCTTGAGTTAATGTTCTGAAAATATCTGAAATAGGAAGTAGAAGGTCCTGAAAAAAATATGAACACACCTACTGCAACACACACTTACACATTTGTTTACTTACTTCTACCTAAAGGTCATTTAAACCAGCCAATATACCTGCTGGCATAGTTTTTTAAAATCAGTGGACATTGAAGCACACAGAGAAAAACATAATTTTTATGCTTTATAGAATGTTTTAGGGCACAGCAATAAGAGATTCTGCTAAGTAAATGATGTTGTAAAATGTGTTGTATTTTCTTTGCAAAGAAAAATAAGAAGCAAGGGTTTTTTTGGTCAGCAGTCCCAAAGCTCATGGCAATATAGAGCTTGCTTGACTGTAGACAGTGTAACATCCAGCATATTTTTGAAACTACATTTGGCCAACATTAAATTTTGTTTCAGCATAAAGTTACAGTTTGGTTTTCCTTTCCAAAATGGGAAAAACACATCTGTTCCATGCACTTTTTATTGGGCAGTGTCAAACCAGCCTTTACAAATAAAAAACAAGTTTGCTTTTGTCATGGCAAAGAATTATGTCTATTTCAATCATGTCACAAAAACTGTTCATTAAAGAAATCATTTAAATATACGGGGTGGCTCGGTGAGTAGCACCCGGGGCGGTCCGGGTCCTTTCTGTGTGGAGTTTGCATGTTCTCCCCATGTCTGAGTGTGTTTCCTCCGGGAGCTCCGGTTTCTTCCCACAGTCCAAAGACGTGCAAGTGAGGTGAATTGGAGACACTAAATTTTCCAAGACTTGTGAACTGATTAATCTTGTGTAACGAATAACAACCGTGTCTGATTAGGTCCTAGGCTAAATATATTTGGAATATTTAGACTGATTCCCACAAACAGACACCTTAACTTCTGCATTGAGTATTTTTAGTACATTTTGCCCAGTTTACTGTGCAGGACCGTGATGATGGACAAACCTATCACACCCAACCCAACACATCTGTTACAGCTGCATGTTTTCCCACTGCAGAATCACCTAATCAGTGAAGCAGAAATGTGTGAAGCTGTTAGTTCCAGTTCAGTGACCCAAACCAGTGCACTGACCACAACCAGTGATGATGTGTGAAATCAGTACATGTTACCAGAGCAGTGTGTGTACTCACCCTGCGTGTCCAGTCCAGCAGAGAAGCGATCACGGTAAGTCCATAGTGTTCAGTTCCTCAGTGAAGCAGCACTTAGTGTGAATGATCTGAACTGTGTTGTAGAAGTGGCAACATCTGCTGAGCTTATCTAAATACAACACACCGCCCATCATCTTCTTCCTCTCTAGTGTGGTCACGTTTGATGTTAAAGGTGTGGGTAAAGCGCGCCACCTGGTGTTCACCTGATTTCCATGCAATGAACCGACACAGTCTGATATAAAACGCTGCACATTATGTGCTACCTTCAAGTGCTCCTCTGATACTTGGATAGTTCATTGTTTGCGTTTATGTGTGTGTGTGTGTGTGTATGGCACTGTCGCCTCGCAGCAAGAAGGTCCTGGGTTCGATCACCAGGTGGAGTGGAGTTTGCACGTTCTCCCCGTGTCTGTGTGGGTTTCCTCCGGGTGCTCCGGTTTCCCCCCCACAGTCCAAAGACGTGCAAGTGAGGTGAATTGGAGATACAAAATTGTCCATGACAGTTTGTTCAATATAACCTTGTGAATTGATGAATTGAGTAAAATACCTGTTTTGTCATGAATGTAACCAAAGTGTGTAAAACATGATGTTAAAATCCTAATAAACAACAACAACAACAACATGTGTGTGTGTGTGTGTGTGTGTGTGTGTGTGTGTGTGTGTCTGTGTGTGTGTGTGTGTGTGTGTGTGGTAAAAACCCTACACTGCTAACTGTATATTAGAATATGTTCATATTTACCTTACTTATCATATATTCAGTACCATGTACTGGCCAACACTACACTTGTCTCTAGTCTTGTCTCTTTTAATTACTATGTATTTTGTATTTATTGTAGGCCTTTTTTGTATTTAACATATTGTGTTTTATTTGCACTGTGTTTATTGTATTGTCTTGCATTTTTGTTCTGTGTTGCACCCTGGTCCTGGAGGAACGTTGTTTCTTTCAATATGTACTTGTATATAGCTGAAATGACAATAAAGCCTCTCTTGAACTCTTAAACATTTGTGTTTTTTTACTATTATAAAATGTTATATGTTGTCTGTTTATGTGGACTGTGAGCTATTATTACTAAAAATCCAAAAATCCTTGTATGTGTGAGCATACTTGGCCAATAAAGATTCTGAAACACTGATTACAAGTAGTTGTAAACACAACCTGATGTTTATGGTAGCACAAAAAGAAAGCAGTATGTTAATTACAACTTATAAATTGTAAGATTTTAAGTTAACATTTTGAATGAAAAGGTAACATTTTCAGTGTTAAAATATTAAATGAATAGTGAAGGTCAAAATTTAGATAGAAAGTCGCCTCACAGCAAGATAAGCATGGGTTTGAATAAACAGCTGGGCAGCCAGGGTCATTTCTGTTTCCTTCCACAAGTCCAAATACATGCAGTCAGGCAAATGAAGCTACTAAAAGTTGCCCAAAGTGTGTGTGTCTGTGTGTGTGTGTGTGTACGTGTGTGTGTGTGTGTGTGTACATGTGTGTGTGTGTGTGTGTGTGTGTGTTTGCCCTGACAACCTGTCCAGGGTGTTTCCTCCCTTTCGCCTAATGAATCAGACTCAATGGTACCCTGACAAGGATAAAGCAGTGGTAAAACAGACAGTAAAAGACTGATTAAGTGAATATGATTTATATATAGAAATATAGGTTACATTCTCAGCTTCAGTTATTGTCACTAATGGCACTCATCTAAACTGTCCAAAGGTGTCCACGTGTGATGCCTGGCAGCCAGTCCCATGTGAATTACAATGTTACATTTATTGCTTCCAGAATATCTGGATTGGGATAAAGCAGGTTACACTTTTTTTACACTTAAAGCATTTGAAAGTCTGTTATTTATTAAAATGTTTTATAATTTGTTCTCTTTCTCTGAAGCACTGAATGTAAAATTCGCTTTTGTGCAGGAGCACCGGATAACCCTGTAAGTGAGAGCAAGGTTAACAGGTTATACTTGAGACAGATGCTGTGGTTACAAATGTTCCTCAGCAAGGTCATCTTTCAGCAACAAAACACAGGACACAGCTACTAGATTCTTTACAAATAAAATACATTTGAAGGAAAGTAATAATGGTCTGGTTTAGATGTAAACAAGTAACAGTTAAAATAATTCTAGGTACAAAAAGATCCTGCATCTTTTTTGTGGAATAAAATCCTTGATTTTGTTCTCTTTTGCCTTTTAGGGGTAGAGAACTAATACAATAAAAAAAATGTAATTGTGCCTCCAATCGTCTGCCATCCAGAATTGCATGTTTGGGTTTCATTAATGTCATAAGCTAATTGGTCTTGATGTCTGGGCAGTAGGGGTGTAATTAGCTAGCTAGATTTGTTTTTAGTATCTACTTGGTATATAACTGTATTCAATTCTGGGTATTTGTGCACGAATAAAAGGGGGTTTCAGTACCTTACTGTTGCAAGCATAAAAAAAATACACATCTGTCATTTTTTACTTAACAGGAAACCTCTGGGTGCATAAAAACTAGGCTTATAATATAGATACAAGAGATTTTGTCGCTTCAAATGATGAGAAAGAATACTGTACAACAGGACCCACTTGTGCTTCTGTGGCACTTTTAATAAAACAGACATTTCATCTTCACAACAGCAATGTCTGAACATGGAGAGTAAGGGAAAGTGGGTCAGAGCTCTCTGTGTTGTCAGTCTTGGTGTTCTTGTTTGACAGTAAGAGTAATTTAAAACGAAGATGTGTACCTGCTAAAGTCCCTCTGTTATTTAACCAGTCATGGTCAGTGGACATACACAAAGAGCTCCCATTATTTCCCTTCCTCTCCTTTATTTACAGATAAAATGAAATACATTCATTTGTTTCACTAAGTAACAAAGCTGGTCAGTCATTATTTTACAGAGATCTGTTTTACTCCAGTCAAATAACTCATCACACTTCTGCTTTTAGACTTTTTATTTTTTACTCTCAGTTACTCTATGTTCTTGGCACATGATTTATAGCTCATTTCTAACAACCCCTAACCCTGTATGGACTTAAGTCAAATAAAACAGTATGTATAACTATGTACATCAACAATAACCGTAAACTATGCTGTCACAAAACCTTGGCGCACTCCCCAACCCTTTTATCAGCCCCTTACACACAAGAAATCAACAGATTCCAATCAAAAATGAATAAATTAATTAAAAAAAAAAAAAAAGAAGAAAAGCCGAGTGACAACCCAATTTCAATGCCCATTTACACACTCCTCAGATTTCTTTTCCCCACCCATTTAAAAGTGCATGCCTAGATTTAAAAAAAATGACAGTGCCTGTACAGAAAAAAGACCCTCATAATCTTACTTGCACCCCCACCACCCTACGGTGCACGGACAAAAGTAGTGATTTATTTCCTCATATCCCAAATACATGAATTGCATCGAGTGGCTGTAAAAAGTCAAAAATGTGGTTTCACTCATAGTGGGAGTGTTGAAGAGGGTCTCTGAGGCAGCATTTGGTAACGGGGCATTTTAGAGATACCGTTCAGAGTCATAGGTGACGGGGGCTTGGATGACCATTATGATAGAGCTTCTGCTTGATATGCACCATGTTTCCACTGGAGTCCTCCAACTGTCGTAACTGTGTACGTCTACGGAGATCCCGCAAGTTGCAGAACTGTGGGAGCCAGGACCAGGATGGTGTGTCTGTGAGGAGAGATATAAAAAAAAAGGATTAATAAGATTTACCCCAGTATTGTGCCCTACTACACAACAGTTCCCTACCTAGGAAAGTAAGGGCTAGTATGTGTTTCCTCTGGAACACATAAAGCCAAACACAAACTCTTTTTATTAACTGCAGCTCATGCTCTGTTACTGGGCAGATCAACAAATTTGGATGAGTTTGTTAATCTTCCCTAAAAGCTGTATAAAAAATATTAAAGATGATTGCTGATTGACTAATAATGGTGTAATAGTGGTGTAAGAAAAGAAGAGCAACAATGCTTTACAAATAAAGAAATATTATAGAAGAGCAGAAGTTTAGGGGAAAAGCACAAAAAAATTTTTAACAAATGGAACACATGAAGGTTTACTGAAAGGAAACATTCTGCTACAGTCCTAAATGTCACATCTAAGGTAACTTTTTACTTCCTACTGTATGTACAAGCACCACATTAAGCCACAATTCTAGTGGCAGAGCCAAACTACACACAGAGTTAGAGCAACGAATGACATTTTAATTGTGATTTTTAATTTAATTGGCATTTTACATGTCACATCAACAAATCTCACTGAGTGGCTCAGGCAGATCCAATAGACCAACTGTGTGGTGCAGGCGAGTGTTTAACTTTTGTCTTTTTTACCTACTGCTTAGCAGTGCTAGGTGCATACAAATAAAACATTAATACCACTGTCTTAAATCTTTTACAGGGTTAAATTACAACATGGTGGTGTGAATGAAATCACAGATGTCGCTTTCCCAAAACACTTTGACAATGAGAATTTCCTGGTTACGTTTACGGACTGGCTACGGTCAACATCAGTGACTCTACAGGTCCTTCTCAAAAAATTAGCATATTGTGATAAAGTTCATTATTTTCCATAATGTAATGATAAAAATTAAACTTTCATATATTTTAGATTCATTGCACATGCACCAACTGAAATATTTCAGGTCTTTTATTGTTTTAATACTGATGATTTTGGCATACAGCTCATGAAAACCCAAAATTCCTATCTCAAAAAATTAGCATATTTCATCCGACCAATAAAAGAAAAGTGTTTTTAATACAAAAAAAGTCAACCTTCAAATAATTATGTTCAGTTATGCACTCAATATTTGGTCGGGAATCCTTTTGCAGAAATGACTGCTTCAATGCGGCGTGGCATGGAGGCAATCAGCCTGTGGCACTGCTGAGGTGTTATGGAGGCCCAGGATGCTTCGATAGCGACCTTAAGCTCATCCAGAGTGTTGGGTCTTGTGTCTCTCAACTTTCTCTTCACAATATCCCACAGATTCTCTATGGGGTTCAGGTCAGGAGAGTTGGCAGGCCAATTGAGCACAGTAATACCATGGTCAGTAAACCATTCACCAGTGGTTTTGGCACTGTGAGCAGGTGCCAGGTCGTGCTGAAAAATGAAATCTTCATCTCCATAAAGCTTTTCAGCAGATGGAAGCATGAAGTGCTCCAAAATCTCCTGATAGCTAGCTGCATTGACCCTGCCCTTGATAAAACACAGTGGACCAACACCAGCAGCTGACATGGCACCCCAGACCATCACTGACTGTGGGTACTTGACACTGGACTTCAGGCATTTTGGCATTTCCTTCTCCCCAGTCTTCCTCCAGACTCTGGCACCTTGATTTCCGAAAACAGTACTTTGGACCACTGAGCAACAGTCCAGTGCTGCTTCTCTGTAGCCCAGGTCAGGCGCTTCTGCCGCTGTTTCTGGTTCAAAAGTGGCTTGACCTGGGGAATGCGGCACCTGTAGCCCATTTCCTGCACACGCCTGTGCACGGTGGCTCTGGATGTTTCTACTCCAGACGCAGTCCATTGCTTCCGCAGGTCCCCCAAGGTCTGGAATCGGCCCTTCTCCACAATCTTCCTCAGGGTCCGGTCACCTCTTCTCGTTGTGCAGCGTTTTCTGCCACACTTTTTCCTTCCCACAGACTTCCCACTGAGGTGCCTTGATACAGCACTCTGGGAACAGCCTATTCGTTCAGAAATTTCTTTCTGTGTCTTACCCTCTTGCTTGAGGGTGTCAATGATGGCCTTCTGGACAGCAGTCAGGTCGGCAGTCTTACCCATGATTGCAGTTTTGAGTAATGAACCAGGCTGGGAGTTTTTAAAAGCCTCAGGAATCTTTTGCAGGTGTTTAGAGTTAATTCGTTGATTCAGATGATTAGGTTAATAGCTCATTTAGAGAACCTTTTCATGATATGCTAATTTTTTTAGATAGGAATTTTGGGTTTTCATGAGCTGTATGCCAAAATCATCAGTATTAAAACAATAAAAGACCTGAAATATTTCAGTTGGTGTGCAATGAATCTAAAATATATGAAAGTTAAATTTTTATCATTACATTATGGAAAATAATGAACTTTATCACAAAATGCTAATTTTTTGAGAAGGACCTGTATATGCAACCAAACCAGGAGCAACCTCAGCAATTTAAGAGAGAGAGATTGAGAGAGAAAGAGAAAGTGAGAGAGAGAGAGAGAGAGAGTGAGAGAGAGAGAGAGAGAGAGAGAGAGAGAGAGAGAGAGAGAGACTGTCCTACCTGAAAGGAGGGGACAGTTATTTATAGCATTCTGGCTATGCCATCGACAAGGACTGTTGTGAAGGGTATCCAGAAGGAAGTTAATAAATAAAAGCAGTTTTTTATCTGTAATTTGAATAAACCAGGAGTCGTATATGCCACTCAAAGCAAAGATAAATTTAATATTGTATAGAGGTATAGAGGTAACACAATAGAGGCTCTTTTCTAATTAGAATAGAAAACGACTCTGCCAAGACATTGGCTTCTGCCCTTTTAGATTTGCATTTTTTAATTACGAAGATAGCCACAGTATGGAACTGCAGCACCGACCATACTGGTCCCCCGTTATTAGAAAAGAACATTTAGAGAAAGAGCTTGGATGGAGTTGAAAGGGTCAGTGTGAGGAAGCAGGACAATGGATTCTTTTAAAGGTCTGTGGAGGAATGGGTGGGGTGAGATGGAATTAGAAAATGGGAAAATGTGTGTGTGTGTGTGTGTGTGTGTGTGGTCATGCCCATGTCTCCCTGTTGCTTTCCAGCTGCTCCATTTCTATTTATAGCACTCACAAAGCATGAGGGTGCAGGAGGGACGAAAACTGTGTGTGTGTGTGTGTGTGTTTCTCACAAGGCAAAGTGCAACATGACACTATCAGTATTCTATTTGTCAGTCTCACCTTTACTCCTCATCTGAGAGGCCAAATGAGGCTGATCTGCTGTTGACGTCACAGCCACGCAGAGATTCACTATGGGGGCATCCCCACAAGGTTTTCTTTATTTTTGTTAATGTTCAAACATTTAAAGAATTAATATGGTAATCTGGGGGTAAATTTTAATGCACAATTCCTGTTTTATCAGAATTGAACATATTAGAACAAATAAAATCTACAAAATTGCCATGTCTTTTTAATTTTGAATGTTGCATTTAACAAATGAGTAGAAGTTGTACATGAAATGAGTAAATGTTTGTACCCTGAGAAAGAAAATCAAAATGAATGTATGATCAGCAATACATGTGTTCTCAGACATCTTAATGTGATTTAATCTGTGCCACAAACTACAAGATAGTTACTGTATACTGATCACTGCATACGACATTGCCCAGAGACAGTGGGCGCGAGGCAGGAGTACATCCTGGACAGATCCTCAATCCAGTTGAAGGGGATCATATGCTCATCCATCAACTCACCGTTGTCATTTTCCTGTGTCTACAAAGATTTACTTAAAACTCCTAGAGGTTTTTTTTAATCCTACTAGCCAAATACATACAGGTGTAAGGACATAGACACTTAACTTGCTTCGTTTATTTATGTATTTATTTTTGCATACTTTAAGGCACAGTTTGTGCGTGCTATAATCACTCACTTTTAAATTAACCATCTACATTTTCCATCTCTACATTCACTATAAGAAAAAGTGTTTTAGAGAACACTGCATTTGGTACATCTTTAAAGATCTTTGAAGGTTATTTAAGCATCCTCTGTGTACTAAACAAGGTTCAGTGGAATTGGAACAGTGACCAGACCTTCTTGTTTAAAATCAGTGCATGACCTCACAAATGCTCTTTTGACTGAATAGGCACACACACGCTCCACAGACACAACAACGTGGAGACTTGTATTACCACAAACAAAGAACTAACCCTATATTAAAGCCATGGTTTTGAAACGGGATGTCCAACAAGCTGATGTTCAGATGTTCACAAAACTGTGGCTGTGTAATATCTTTTACCTGAAAAACTAAATAGTTCTTTTAAAAAATAAAACCTTTCTCTTTCATTGCACATCAGTTATTAAATGTGTAACACTTTACAAAGCCTCTGCCATAACACTGATATAAAAATGTTATTAATCTGTCATGCCAGCGATCATATAGGCTATCATTAAAGGACATAACTGTTAATGTCAGGTATTATAATTAATCAGTAGCCATAAGTGTCATGACAGCTTTCATAATATGTGATGTAAAAGCAGCTTATGTCACATTCTAACAAGCTATTATGACATTTGCATATTGTAAGAGTGGGACTAAGGTCTTCATAGAATTTTTTATGAAAGTGAAAGCTGGACAATAAAAAAGAGTGACAAGAAGAACACTGATGCCCTTAAAATTTGGTGCTGGTGACAAGTGTTAGGAGTACTTGGAAGACATTTATATGTGTGGCATTTAGCAGATACTTTTATCCAAAGCAACTTACAGTTGTGACTGAATGCACTTCAAGCAACTGAGGGTTAAGGGCCTTTCTAAGGGGTCCAACAGTGGCAACTTGGTGTTGGTGACTTGAATCAGCAAGCTTCTGATTACTAGTCCAGTACCTTAACCACTGTGCTACCTCTGACAAACAAATGAATCCTTGACCAAATCAAACCTAACCTCTCATTTGAAGCCCAGATAACCAAACTATAGCTCTCATGTTTTGGACACATTATGAGAAGAACCAATTCACTGGACAAGACAAGTATGCTTGGAAGACATGAATCGTCAAAAAGGAAATAGACAACAGCAAGATAGATGGATACAATTAGAGGAACAATGAACAAGCCATGAAGAAGCTTGAGGACACAAACAAAAATAAGATAATCTAGAGAAACACTATCCAGGAGCCAGAAGGTTGTAAGAAGTCAGAATCAACATGATGGCACTGGTAATTGTTGATATAATTCCTGACATTAAACTGTCATGACCACTCATGAAGGCAAATGACTATAGGTATCAAGATATCAAACAAAACAGAAAACACAGGCTATTGTTTATCTTATCCAAGATTTATACATGACGTGGTTTGTGGCAATTCATACTTACATATAAATATTTATTTTACTTTTAGAGGAACCATTTATGTTTCCAGTGACTGTATACACTCTAAAAATTAAGCACCCTTATAGGTACTACGCTTGACAATGGAGTGGTACCCTGAAAGCTACATCTTTATTATTTTGCATGTTTTATGAACCTGTATTTCCTGAGGAATAGTGCACTGATGAGCAAGATAAGGTCCATAAGGACATTGTTTGACCGATTTGATGTGGAGGAATTCCAGAGGCCAGCACAAATCCCTGACCACAACTTACTGAACAATGTTGCATTGGAACGCCTGGACTTCCTGTCCAACAGTGGTGCCAAATGTTTTATTTTTAAATGAATGGGTACAAAATTCTCACTGAAACACTGAAAGACTGGAGGCTGTTGTAGCCAAAGGGGGTGAACTGATGGGAATCTATATTAATGCCAATGGTTTTAAAAGAGGATGTCCAACAAGCTTATAAACAGGTGTTCATATACTATGGCCATTTATTATTCCTGTGTAGTGTTCAAAAAGAGTATATCTGTGCCCTGTAAATCTGTCTTAACTCATACAGCCAGCGACAGTCTAAATGTCACATGGGCATGAGAACAGATCTTGTGTCAGGCTGAACTTGTTCACTACACAGAATTATTGGCTATAACAGAATGCAAAAAGTATTTATAATTAGTTTAAAGGCAGGATGATTTGTTAAATTGATTTATATTTCTTAGCAGGGTAATTTTTAAACACCCTATTCCTATAAATTGATATATAACAGAAATAATCGCAGGGCAACGCACACTAACTTATTTACTTACACTTTATGCATATTTTGGGAGGTGGTAGAAAACTGGAATACCCAGGATACTGATGCTTTAAAGATTTCATCAATTACAACACCGGACATAAACGGTGTTAATTCTGAGTGACTAATTTATTCCCTTAATAACGGAGGTGTTAAAGTGAATAATTTATCTCATACTGTTACTCATAGTTACAACATCATGCACCATTTATGACCAGCAGTATGCATTCTTAGTCATTCTTTTAATTGTACATAAACGGGCAATATAAATGGTTTATCTCACTCACCGTAGTAGCGACTGGCTCTCCAGGCCCTTACAGCACAGTGTAACGCTCCATCCAGCCACAGCAACAACCAGCTGATACAGAAGCCCAACAGCAGCCCCAGCATGAGGTCCATTTCCTGCTTGGTCACACTGTCACTCACAAAGTAGTTCTCAGATGAGTCCACCAATGAATGGTCCCCATCATAGGGAATTACATAATGCACATGGTGTCTGAGAAAGAAACAAAACATGTGTCTTAATACCTGCGGTAAAGATCAACTTAAATAGAAAAAAATGGTAAAGTGCTTACAAATCATGTTAAACCTATACTGTCTAGAACTTTTTTCACCCTATATAATGGGTAAAGGGCGTCAAAAATGTTTTTTGGTTATTTAGCTTAAAAGCAATGCTGTTATGTTGGCAAAGTAGGAGTTTCTACACAAACATTTGTAAAATCATGACTTTATGTGACCTTGGAGAGTATAACTCCTCATACAGGAGGAGGAAAGGGTCTTTTCACCATTAATTCTGAACATATTCATCTATTTTGTCGCTGGCTGGCTTTCCATCACTAATTTACTTAACTTTTTTAGTATTGATTATGACACTGACATTCCATCACTAATTTACTTACCTTTTTTAATATTGATTTAAACACTGGCATTCATGCCATGCATAAAATATGAAAAAGTCTGACTAAAAAGTGACTGAATCACCCGCAATTAATCTAACAGTTTATGTATGTAAAATCTATGGCATTATTTCAGACAACAGCTTAAGTGTGCTGTTGTGTAGCAAGAACAATTAGCTGGGCAACATTGAGAGTAATCTGGGGATGACCTGATTCAAAACCCTTGGGTAGGAGAATACAGGGCACTTAAGACTGAATCATAGACAACATGGTTGGGGATGATTTTGATATTGAAAACTGAATATGAAGCAGGGGTTCTTAAGCTCGGACTATCCAGTTAAATATATCACATAAAAGTATGTATATAATATAATCCAGTATGTATGTAATCCAGTATTTATATAATCCAACAGTTTTGGAATGGCTCTTTCTTGTTTTAGAATGACTGCTTCTCTTTAACTGAATAGGCACAAATTCCCAGATCCAGGAAAATGCAAGGATCTAGATCTTGTGAAAAGGCTTCCTAGATGAGTACAGGCTGTTCTAGCTGCAAGGGGGCAAAACTATATACTATATTCCCATGGTTTATTATAGTCTTCGCTTGATACCTTCATACTGTCTACCAATGGGCAGCTAGATAGTCTAAACTATCTAGCTGTCTAAACTATCTAGCTGTCTGAACTGTCTAGCTGTCCATTGGTAGGCAGTATCAAGGTATCAAGCATAATAAAAACAAATAAAGTTGTATCACTGATTCTTCTAGAATGCTGATCCGTAACCGACTTTACAAAAATCATTTTAATATGCTGTAATGGTAAAGGTGAAGAAGCTTTCTAAAATTTACAGGAATTACAAGAAATCACTATTTAGACAGATTTCAACAACATGTTTTAAACCAATACTGAGGAACATAAAAGAAAAGCCAGTTATCATTCATAAAGAGCTGAGAGAAATTAACTGTATTATCATTATCTTCAATACACACCATGCAAAAACAAGCACAAGCACAAGAAACAAAAAGTTTCATGCAATGCTTTTTTTTTCTATATATTGGTAGGTACAAAGTCAAATGGCATTAGGTAAATCTGAAGTAGACATATGCAGCAAAGGTACAGTAATAAACATAAGCAAAAGTGCCCCACTCTATAACTTTAGATGTAAAAAATATGTAAATATGTAACATAAAAAATCTGATTAAATAAACTTTTAACTAAATTAAAAGGCAGATCACAGTCAGCCAAAGTTCAACATTTTGTCAGATTTCACTTCCAACATATAAGCATACATGAACCTTCCAATTTGCACATCAGATCATTAAATAAACTACTAATCTATTATATGGCTGTGTTTTAGGAAACCCTACAAAAATACCTGCATCAAAGCTATATATATATATATATATATATATATATATATATATATATATATATATATATATAATATTCTGCCTATAAATAAATAAATTAAGATGTTTTAGTGAGTCCATTAGTAGGCAGCATGGGCGGATCTACCGGGGTGGCATAGGGTGGCAAATGCCACCCTAAAAGAAAACCTTGCCACCCCTGCTGCCACCCCAGTTGGCAGCAACAAATTAAAAGAAAAGTTATGGCCAATTTGCAATGCTGCCACAGTCAAAAACTGTTTGCTTTCCCTCTCATACATCTGCCACTCATCACCTGTGTCTTACCTTAATGCCTTTCCTTTGATAATGCCCCACCTACAGTATTGTTACCATACTGCTATCTCCTATTAATGAGATTACATTGTATGGTCACTTATTCCTAATATGAACTGTTTCACATGAAACCTTAAATGCAAGACATTGATTGCATGAGATTAAGTTTGTCTGTATGAGTTTGTAAATGGCAGCCCGTGCCCTTTTGTAGTGTGTACATACTATTTCTCATCAAACTGTGATAACTGTGATTAAATTCAGTATAAATACGTCTGCCATATTTTGCCACCCCTCAAAAATTCCTGCCCCCCTCTCGCCACCCCATAAATATTTTTCTAGATCCGCCCCTGGTAGGCAGTGTAAGAAATTTAACCAGGCCTAGAACTGTTTTGCAGATGGAAACCATTTAAAGTCGTATTAACCCTTGTTTGGGTAATAAAATGAATAATTAAATAGTCCCCCCTCACCTTCCACAGTTGCAATGGCAGACGCGGTCCTCGCCTCGTAAATGCGGTAAGATGTAGTTGTGAAAGCGGTCCAGCAGTGCGTTCATGTCCATTAGACACGCTATCGCCTGTAGAGAAGCATGGAAATCATAAAAACAAAGCCAGATTAAAGCTATCATGAGAGAAATGCTGCAGGGAAATATAAAAATGGATGTAAATATCAATGCCCATAGGTCGGAATGGGAAGAGATCCTTGATATTAAACATACACTGGCATGGCATTTATGAAGCTTGCTGTAGCTAGGGTGAATTGACTTACATATCTATGCTGGATCTGTCTATAGAATTGTTTTGGATATGAAATGGGAAAATTGTTCAGGCTAGAAAAAATGGATGATGGTGCGTAAATCTTAAATGATAAATCTTACCATTACAATAGAAGCACCAAGGATCATAAAAATCATGGTGGTTGTGATCATATGCATTCAAACTCCCGAACCCTATCTTTGAACGAATAAACAGTGTTCAAACAGTGCTAAAACACTTCGTCCAACGTAAGTCCGTTCATGGATGCGCCTTTACACCACTCGATCCTGGCGCATTCGGTTTAGGGTGGCCCGGTCTCACCGTCCGCCCCGATATCAACCAAGTTGTATTGTCCTCCCCATTAAGCAATACATCCAAATGAATCCGTTATGTTCTGGTTGCCGATTACAAAGAGTGTCTAGATGTTCAGGCGTTCCAGCACTAAACAGTTCCAGCAATCAGTTATAGAGCTTTTCCCATAATGGATCAGGTTTGGGGCGCTGCTTGTTAAGAAAGCGCATCGTCGATTCCTTCAGTACTAATCCAAATCCGCATTTCTCTATGCAAGAAACGCTGTAGATGCCTGTGTTTTGCTGTTACTTCATCCGAGCATTGATCCCGATCTTCATTCTGATCTTGGTCTTGACAAGTAGCCTAACTAAGACAAAACGTGTCCTGATTCCATCACATCCATCGCATCTGCATCAGTACCAGAGGAACACACACGCTATACCGTCCTATTTCAGCCTCCATAGCCAGCAGCATCTCTGATCTGACAGTGTGAGCCTGCGTGTGTGTGTGCGTGTATGAGAGGGAGGGCGGGGGGTGTGTGAGAAGCCCACAGACCTGATTACGGGGTTCAAATTTGACATTTATGTCACTTCGGATAATGCAACTCTTTTGATTCATTTAAGAAATATTCGTTTTATTAGTTGAGCCTAAGACGTGTTACAGCTACAGCAAAAATGCGCAGTTGAACCCGCCCACTGGCTCATGCTGCAGTTCATATTGCGCCATTTCGGTCTGTAGCCTATGGAGCGTGTGGAGACCGTGGACACGGTGTAGTGTAGCCTCACCTTCTCTGTTCTGGTATTCAGCAACACCGCTGCATAGGAGCTTAGTGAGTCACTGACTAACCAATAAAGCTTCCCATATTAGATCCAAACTGCTCAAACATTTTACAGTACTTCTGCACCTGGGGATGTCTGCATTAAATGCTTTATCTAAGTCATATTTATAGTTGTTCTTATCTTTATTGAGCAACTTGGTGAGTCATTCACAGCATTCACAGCTCAGTCTAGAGTCTAGATGTGAACCACAGAGCTTCTCCAAATTGTTACAATTAACTGGATAAGATTTGAGATGTCAAATTTGTTCAAGTTTCTATAAGTAGGACATTATGTAAAATGCAACTGAAAACAGTAAGCTGAATTTACAGTTGGAATTATTGTATATAAAAATCTAGCTCTGAAGATAAGACTAAAGTTTTAAATAATTATATTAATTATTTTTGTAAATACATAAAACCCTGTATCGATAACTTCTATTGATACCTGTACCAGGTTCCAATAAGGGGACAGGGCAGTTCAACAGTCAAATTGTTTCTTGGAAGTTAAGTGCATTTGTAATTCTTCAGAGGTCTGGATGTCCTGCAACAATCCATCAGCACAATGTGCTATGCTTAAGGATATAAAAAAGAGAAGGTACAACAACAAAAACACAAATCTCTAGGTTTGCCAACGTTTCTGTCCAAGTGTTTATAGTAAGAATTACAGTTATCAAGAAACATGTAAATCAATGATCACCATAGAAAATCTGCATTTCTTACATTAAAAAAAAAAATGCTTAATGTTCTACAACAGTTATAAGCTCTTGGTACAACAGGTCCACAGAAAGTGGACAGTCTAATTTACATTGCCCTTAGGTTTAACTGACTGATTGTATGGGTAAGCTTGCAGCACATTGCAATGAATTGGCATATTACTACTGTAATAATAAATACACCTTTACTGAAGAAAGAGTGGATCTTGTTGTAATTGTATAAATAATTAGTTTAAGTAGTTTAAATTACAATCATTTAAATGTAGTACAGTTCACTATGATTTGTGCTGCTGTTGCTAGTCCCAGTCTTTTTTATTATGACATTGATATGTACGGCAGTTACGTTAAGGGCAAGAATATTTATTAACAAACATCAATTTTATAATGGACGAACGTGAGGATTTTTGTCATTTAAGGACTTTTTGTGACAGTGATCCTGGCATATGGCATCTAAACTTTGAGTGACGTCACACTGTCAAACCCAGTGCGTGAGCCATAAATAAACTAATTTCTCATTCTCTTCTCAGTAAAGAAAAACGTCTCAACCTGTGAAAAATACCTCAATTTTGATCGTTTTTAAAGAAACTAAATACAGTAATTTGTTCATTAATATTTTGTTGCATTTACACCAAAACGAAAGGAATTTGCTCTCTGTAAAGACTGCATCCCGGCCACCGTACTTTAAGTAACAGGATATGATAGTGAGGTAAACAAACCGATCAGCTAGCTAGCACTGTTTCTAATAAACCTGGACTCTATGCGATATTTAATACATTAACACCTCAACAGACAATGTAAGTACAATTTTTGTCTTTTCTTTGTAAAGACAATTTTGAGCCCGGTTTATACCACAACGGTAGTTTATATGTAGTTAGTTCGTTAAACTGCTAATTGGTAGCATTAGCAGAAGCTATGGCTGCGTCTCAAACTGCGTACTAGGGCACTAAATAGTAAACCAAACTTAATGACAATTTGTACAAATCACTGACAACTGTTTAGTATTGAAGTGTGCTATTTAGGACACAGCCACGATTTTTTTTTAACGCCGTTAAAATGATCTTCCATCATCTTTTTGACAGTGCACACAAGTGAGAGTGCATTTCTTTTGATTTAAGGATAAATGTTTAGGTAGTTTTTACAAATCCAAACTACGTTTAATAATCTCCATGGTGACAGCGTTTGTTAGACATTACCATAACTGAGCCAAAGCTTTTTAGCTCATGCTTGTCAGATTCACGTTACTTTAAGCAGGTCATTGTCTAATGTTCACACATGACTTAGTGTTTAAATCTTCAAAATGCAATGAAGTCATATTATGTTATTAATAATCCACATTTTGCCGACGACATTACTAATGTTTAGTGATGGCAAAATGAAGCCTCATGAACCAATGAGGCTTTCCAGTCCAAAGATTCGCCAAAAGGTTCATTACTCGAAGCCTCATGAACTGTTCTCACTAGTGACACCTGCTGTTAAAAGAGAAATATGACAATCTACAGTAATCTGAGCCAGAGTATCTTTGAATGTCTATATAGGAAATCAACCATCTTTGCCACTCTGTATCAATGAATATAAAAGGTTGTTTGCTAGGAAATATTATTAGGTATTAAGTGATGATAAACACTTAAAATAAATACAACAATGATGACACTGAATGTAAATGTGCTTATTAAACTGGGAGTGCAAGAGTGCTTTATGAATGATGTGTTTATTGAACTTTGAGTGAAGGACAGTAAACTACGACAAAGAAGTATGGAGAAGGGACAAATTCAACTTATTGATTTTTATTTAAAAATATAAGCTTTTTAACAGTGTTGGGGTTTAGGCGATTCCTTTTTTTGGATACAATCTCCCCAGCCTTAGAGAATACCCTTTCACATGGCACTGAGGAGGCTGGAATGCATAAAAACATTTGTGCCAACTTATATAAATGTGGATATATATATTTATGTTTGCTCCAGTACATGAGTGGATATTCTTGTCTGGGCAGGTTTACTTCAGATAAGTATCTGTCAACTTCAATGGTTGCATCAACTATTGCACTCGAATTCTGCCTGCTCTGTCCCACATTGGAGTCTAGCAAATGCCAAAGGTCACCTATAAGTGTACAAGGGTACAAAAACAGCAATCAGTGATTGATATTACATTATACACACACATACACACACACATATGCATATACATATATATATATATATATATATATATATATATATATATATATATATATATATATATATATATATATATATCACATATTACTAAACCGAAGAAAAACTGACCACTGTCAGATGATTGGTCTGTTTGTATGGCCTCTTGTAGCTGAAGGGGGGTTGATGAGGGAGTGTTTCTGATGATTTCAGCACAATTCCCTTTTAACCTTGTTATAGCTTCTTCCAATTTAGTGGAGCTCAAGAATCCCAGCTTTTTAAACCTCGGATCCAGCAGAGTTGGCATGGTCCTGACAGTTATTGCCTCTGCCTTTAAAGAGCGGTCTATTACCCGGCGTACCAGATTCGCTCCAAGTTGCCTTGCCATGCTCGAGGTCAAGCTCTTAGTCTTGTTCTGGGTAGTGTGGCTTAGCATCTTGAGCATTGGTATTACCTTGGATGCACTTACCCATTTCTCCCCTGACAGCTCTATGGTAGCCTGCTGAAATGCACCAAGAACCTGAATTGTCTCTTTAATTATTTCATATTCCAGAGATGTTGGAGGGGTTATTTCAGTCCTTAGAGAGGCCAGAGCTGCTCCAACTGGCTCTCTAAGGTTATACAGGCGCTCCAGCATGAGATATGTGCTGTTCCACCTGGTGTCCACTTCTAATATCATTTTAAGAGATGGGAGGCCCATCTGCTTTTGTACCTGCGTCAATGTTTCCTTGGCAGTCGTGCTGGTTCTAAAATAAGTAACCATTTTGCGACATTTTGCCCTCAACTCAGACAGGCCTGGTACTTCTTCAAAGGACTTTTTTACTATAAGATTTAGATTGTGAGCGACACATAGAGCATGTCTAACATTTAAATTGTTAACACAAGCAATCATGTTGGCTGCAGCATCTGTCACTATACATTTAGTTTTGTCCTTTATGCCCCACTCCTCCATGAATCTTGAATGAGCCATTGCTAGGTTCTCTGCAGTATGGGTACTTGGAAAATGCTCTACCCCAAGCAAAATTGTCCCTAGCTGGTCCTCTTCATCAATGAAATGACAAGTGACTGCAAGGTATGCTTCCATATTGATTGAAGTCCACATGTCAGATGTAAGGCTGACAGACATGACTTTTTGCAGTGTCTTCTTGGCCTTCTCCTTAGCCTCCTCATACTGCTTGTCCACCATTGCCTTTAGAGCCTTTAAAATCAAATATGAAGAGTTGACCTACTATTAATTTCATGTTTAAGTAGCAAAGAAAATCATAAAACACATCCCTACCATACACACCTGTCTGGTTGGTAGAACATATGTCGGTTCCAGTACATGAATTAATTCCTTAAAGCCCACATCTTCCACAATGGAAAAGGGTTGTGAGTCTTTGATGACCATATTGACCAGGGCATCATCCACTATTTTCTTTCTGGAATCTGAAACAATATGTAATTGAAGTTATTACAAGGGCCAAACACATGATGTAGATAATTAAATAAAGATTATTTATTTATTATTTACTTTGACTGGTGTCTGGACCACTGGCAGCAGACTGTGCATGATCATGTATTGCTCTGTAATGCCTTATCATGGAGGATGTGTTGTTGCTGTAAGTGAGCTCCTTATGACACAGCAAGCACCTTACCTGCATCATGACAGTAAAACACATTATGTATAGGTTATGGAGGATATTGTAATGATTACTTTCTGAATATACAATTTTCTGACAATACAATTATGACATACCTTGTTTTGAGCAAACAATTCAAAATGTTCCCAGACAGGAGAAGTCCTCCTCTTTCTGGGTGGCTCCATGGTGTCTATCTAGCCTACAACTAACCTACACTCTATATTAAAATAATATAGATGTATGTAGATAATATAGATGTATGTAGATAATATAGATGTATATAAATGATAATACAGATGTATATTAATAATAATATAGGTAATTAAGATATATAATACTATATACAGTGTATCACAAAAGTGAGTACACCCCTCACATTTCTGCAATTATTTCATTATATCTTTTCATGGGACAACACTATAGACATGAAACTTGGATATAACTTAGAGTAGTCAGTGTACAGCTTGTATAGCAGTGTAGATTTACTGTCTTCTGAAAATAACTCAACACACAGCCATTAATGTCTAAATAGCTGGCAACATAAGTGAGTACACCCCACAGTGAACATGTCCAAATTGTGCCCAAATGTGTCGTTGTCCCTCCCTGGTGTCATGTGTCAAGGTCCCAGGTGTAAATGGGGAGCAGGGCTGTTAAATTTGGTGTTTTGGGTACAATTCTCTCATACTGGCCACTGGATATTCAACATGGCACCTCATGGCAAAGAACTCTCTGAGGATGTGAGAAATAGAATTGTTGCTCTCCACAAAGATGGCCTGGGCTATAAGAAGATTGCTAACACCCTGAAACTGAGCTACAGCATGGTGGCCAAGGTCATACAGCGGTTTTCCAGGACAGGTTCCACTCGGAACAGGCTTCGCCAGGGTCGACCAAAGAAGTTGAGTCCACGTGTTCGGCGTCATATCCAGAGGTTGGCTTTAAAAAATAGACACATGAGTGCTGCCAGCATTGCTGCAGAGGTTGAAGACGTGGGAGGTCAGCCTGTCAGTGCTCAGACCATACGCCGCACACTGCATCAACTCGGTCTGCATGGTCGTCATCCCAGAAGGAAGCTGACGCACAAGAAAGCCCGCAAACAGTTTGCTGAAGACAAGCAGTCCAAGAACATGGATTACTGGAATGCCCTGTGGTCTGACGACATCAAGATAAACTTGTTTGGCTCAGATGGTGTCCAGCATGTGTAGCGGCGCCCTGTTGAGAAGTACCAAGACAACTGTATCTTGCCTACAGTCAAGCATGGTGGTGGTAGCATCATGGTCTTGGGCTGCATGAGTGTTGCTGGCACTGGGGAGCTGCAGTTCATTGAGGGAAGCATGAATTCCATCATGTACTGTGACATTCTGAAACAGAGCATGATCCCCTCCCTTCGAAAACTGGGCCTCATGGCAGTTTTTAAACAGAATAACGACCCCAAACACAACCTCCAAGATGACAACTGCCTTGCTGAGGAAGCTGAAGGTAAAGGTGATGGACTAAACCCAATTGAGCACCTGTGGCGCATCCTCAAGTGGAAGGTGGAGGAGTTCAAGGTGTCTAACATCCTGTGATGTCATCATGATGTGATGTCATCATGGAGGAGTGGAAGAGGTTCCAGTAGCAACCTGTGCAGCTCTGGTGAATTCCATGCCCAGGAGGGTTAAGGCAGTGCTGGATAATAATGGTGGTCACACAAAATATTGACACTTTGGGCACAATTTGGACATGTTCACTGTGGGGTGTACTCACTTATGTTGCCAGCTATTTAGACATTAATGGCTGTGTGTTGAGTTATTTTCAGAAGACAGTAAATCTACACTGCTATACAAGTTGTACACTGAGTACTTTAAGTTATATCCAAGTTTCATGTCTATAGTGTTGTCCCATGAAAAGATATAATAAAATATTTGCAGAAATGTGAGGGGTGTACTCACTTTTGTGATACACTGTATATATATATATATATATATATATATATATATATATATATACTGTATATATATATAACACTAAACTACTCAACTAACTAGTCTACTAAACCCTAACCTAATAATATAAATATTAGATATAATTATATTAATAACTGATAATATTACTATAATAATTATAACTGATATAATCTATAATGTTATTACTAAACTTTTCAAACTAACTGTAACGCACACTCCAATCGCCTCGCAACCACACCAAACAACGCCAACTCAAAACCCACAAAGTGCCTTGCGGTTCAAACCCTCTTTATGCGGTAGCGGCACGCAAAATGAATCGATGACGTGTCCCACTAAATCCGAGGCCTCGTTTGTCATCAGTCACGTGATTTTTTACGTCACAATACACGCCTCGAACCGGGGCTTCATTTGACACACCCCTTTTTGCTCGACACAGGCTCCGAAGCCTCGCTTCAAATGTCACATCACTACTAATGTTAGGCCCATCCAGCTACTGTGTCACACATTAACATACCGTCAGAGTGTTTCTCTACACTTTATTACAACCATGCGGCCGCGTAACGACACAGCAGCAAGATCACTGATCTCAAACACTGTTTATTTATTAGGATTTTAAGGTCATGTTTTACACTTTGGTTACATTCATGACAGGAACGGTAGTTACTCATTACACAAGTTTCATCAGTTTACAAGTTTTCATGTCAAACACAGTGATGGACCATTTTGAATCTCCAATTCACCTCACTTGCATGTCTTTGGACTGTGGGAGGAAACCGGAGCACCCGGAAGAAACCCACGCAGACATGGGGAGAACATGCAAACTCCACACAGAAAGGACCCGGACTGCCCCACCTGGGGATCGAACCCAGGACATTCTTGCTGTGAGGCGACAGTGCTACCCACTTAGCCAACGTGCCACCCTTCTCAAACACTGATTAGATTCTATGTTGTATTTTAAGTTCTAAGTGGTTCAGTTTTGATTTGTCAGATATATTTACTACCAGTGTCTGTGTCTCACTGTACTCTTCCTGCTATGAATCTAGGAAACATTCTGGGTACTTTATAGATTACCACTCAAATGTTTTAGAGCCACCACCATGTGCTTTCCTCTGTATAATAACATATATAAAGTTAACGCTGTACTCTGTACTAAAAATGGCAGCAGACTGAGAACCACTGCTTTACACACTGAACTGCTATGATTGTTCCCTGGTTAAATTTATATGCCAGTTCCTATTTCATCTATATATATATAAATTGTGACAGTGTGATGTTTATGACTGTGGTTAGTTGTTTAATCTGATAATCATCTAATGACCGGATGAATTCCAAATTGTCCTTATAATATGTTTTTCTTTGTCAAAACAATTTGTGTCTAGGTTACAGTTGTACGTGGATGTCAGGTAGACGAAATCAGGCTGTAGTAAAGTGAAAGTTCACAACGCATTACCATGTCAAGGAAGCAGTCAGGGAAGCCTGTACGTGGGAATAAGAAATGCGACCTGGAGAGAAAGAGGGATGAACGGGCCGCACGCAGGGCTTTGGCGAAAGATCGGAAAAATAGGCCACCAGGAGAAGATGAAGGAGAGGAATTCTTCAGCTTCTCCAACCAGCTCAAAGCCCTCGGCCTCAAACTGAGGGAGGTTCCTGGAGATGGGTATGTTTAATTTGGTTATTTTTTTATTTATTCTATATCCACCACTTCTGTAGCATATGTGTGATCATGCCAGAGAAAAATATTAATGTAAAATAAAAATAAAAAACTGGTGACACTTTACCGATTTTTATAGTTGATAATTTCTGATAGACAAGATTTGGCATCTTGCTGTCTGCTCTATAGAAACTGTTTGTTCCGAGCTCTTGGGGACCAGCTGGAAGGACACTCGCGAGGTCATCTCCACCTACGCCAGGAAACTGTTCAGTATATGCTGTCCCACCAGCAGGACTTTGAGCCATTTGTGGAGGATGATGTGCCATTCACTAAGCACGGTAAGAGAGTGTTATTTTTGACTTATGCCTCAAGCACACTGAAATCAGCCTAGTGCAGCAGTTAAAATCAGTTTGCTTTCAGATGAAAAACTGAAATTCTGTACATCACTTGATTTGAGGTGATTAGAAATGGATGGATTCTGACTGTAAAATTATGACAGTACATTTCTGGACAATGGAGAGATATTTAGCATATATTTAGCATATCAACATGATCTGTTGGGGATATGATTAGACAAACCTTCTGCATGAGTTGCTAAGCTTATGCTAAATATTGAATGTGGTCTCAAATTTTAGTTTAACCCCTTATTAAACCCCCACCACCAATAGCTACTTAGTCTTAGTTTTTAATAGGAAAATGTGACTACTGTACAAATAAAATAGGGTTTACTCAAAATACTATAACCATACCCAGAATCATCTGTCCAAGAGCATTCATTCTGTTCCCATCCCTCAGTGTCAGACCTTACACAGCCAGGCACGTTTGCAGGCAATGATGCAATAGTGGCCTTTGCTCGCAGCCAACAAGTGAAAGTGGTCATCCATCAGCTGAATGCACCTCTGTGGGAGGTAAGGAGGGGTTTTCGATTATCAAAAATTCTAGATTCTGATCATCTGTGTAATTTTAAACTATTGTGATTGGGTTTAACTTGTGCTGTCTTGTAGATAAATGGGTCTGAGAAGCCTTCATGTCAGGAGCTTCATATAGCATACCGCTATGGGGACCACTACGACAGTGTTCGACATATTGCAGACAACTCTGAAAGCCCTGCCAGTCTCCGGATTTCTGTTCGTAAATCTTTGTATTAGCTTTTATTTTTGCCCAAAACTTTTTGTAAGTTCATATGAAAACAAAGCAATATCTGATGAATATGTTCACAAAGTAAGATATTTAAGAAATTGGGGTTTATTTCAAACAGTGGATCTTAGTGTTCACTTTTCTTTATAATAGAATCTAAATAATTCAGGACGGTTTGGTGACGGTCAGAAGGACAAGCAGAGAGCCCCCTCCCCCTGCCTTTCTCCCTCTGATGAGGAGGACGTGATCCTGAATTCCCTTAAGACCAACAGTAAGTCAGTCACTTTTTTTGTCCTTGGCCAAAGCCTAGTATGCATTTTCCTTTCAATAATCAATAGCAATAATTTAGTTGGTTAGTTGAAATTAGTTTAATAATTTTTTAATCATAGTAATAATATTTAGCTGAATAATCAGCCTTATTGTTTGTGTACAGTGACAAAATATATATAGAATCTAACTGTAAAATGTCAGTCTTTCTAAAATCCCAATATACCCCTTTGTATCAATGCCACCTTCACACATATTGGACGTCAGCACGTTTTCTGTTTCTTTCGGTCCATCTGAATTGATCTTTGATAGTTCTGCATTGAATTGATTTTCTCTATGCATATTAGAGTTTCAGATTGCAATACACCCTAATCTAGTCAAGGCCAATTGGAACTTTATCTCTCTCACCCGTTGCTGCCTCCACCCCCACCTCAAATTAAGGAGGCTGAGGCTGTCACACGGTTCCTCCGAAACTGTTGTAACCTGATTAGTCTATAAATGTTTCACTCACATTTTGCCTCATCCAAACTTTTCTGAGTACGTTGCAGGCATCAAATTCATGTGTGTTTTAAAAAAAATAATTCAAAAGTCACAGATTCAAGATACATATTGCATGTTCTGTATGTTTCTGGAAAATAGCGCTTGTAATTTCCAATGCCGATGGATATAAAATATACTCGTCATGCGCTTTACCCCTTTTTCCGGTCAAACAGTGAATGTGTGTCAATCAAGTGCCGCTTCAGAAAAGTGGCATTCAGACTGGTTGGAGTCCGAGCTGAGAAATCAATCACAACATGAGTCCGATAAAGAAAAACATACTCAGCCTCAAAGCACCCAAGCGGAATGTAAGGATAACATACCACCTACAGAGAGCAGCAATCCTGCCAAACCCAAGGTTGGTGTGATTATATGTATGGTTATAAGCATTTTTAAATTTAAATTACTATATGTATTATAAAAGCTAATCAAGTTTTTACTTATACTTGACATTTTACTGATATTATTAATAAAAGATTTGATTGCATTTTGGAATAACTCACTAATTAAAGAATAATGCAAGTTAAGATAAGATTTTTGAAGAAGTTTGGCCAATACATAATATTTATAAACATTCTGGTTTCTATCTCTGGAGAGCCAGCTCTTTGACTGTATGTGCTATTCATTGATAATCCAGTCTTAAAGCAAATTTCATGCTAACATTGCATCTCAAAGTTCTTGAGCTACTACCTTATACATTGTTGGAAAAACACAACTACTATAGTGGTGGTGGCCTTTCATTTTCATTATCAAGGTTGCTGGTTCAAGCCACTTTTGGGCTCTTAAGCAAGGCCCTTAACTTGCCATTGCTTAGATTGTATTTATCTCAATTGTAAGTCGCTTTGGATAAAATGTCTGGTAAATGCTTTAAATGTAAATAAAAATAGTACATTTTATGTATACTTTATGTATACTAAATTAAGCATCAAAGTATGTCCTCAAAAAATATTTCACAAAGTTGCATATGACAACAATTGCATTTATAGAGAGCAAGGTTTGTCTAAAAGTTCAAGTGTTCAAGTTTCAAGAGTGTTGATATTCAAGTATTTTAAATTATTAAGTAAGTATTTCTATTAACTGCAAACTTCTTTCTAAATTCTAGCTTTCAAATAAACAACGGAAAGAGCAACAGCGTCTAGAAAAGAAGAAGAGGCAGGAAGAAAGACACAGACAGAAAGTTCTACAAAGCAAGGGTTCAAACGACCAGAATCAGAATCTTCCTGACCCCGTCACCCTTGTGCCAGCTCTCAACACTCTAAGTATCTAAAACACTGCAATGGTGAAATCTGCTGCTTTTAATCACCCAACTAGTGGAACAGTTCTAGACTGTATTCTGAGGTGATACTGGTAAAGTGCATGGGAATATGTGTTCCTTCCTAAATGCTGCCTATTAAATAACATGGTATTCTCTATTTAGGGTAAACTTTAGCCTTTACTGGTATTTGCTACTGGTGCAAATTCCATAGTAAATTTTTTTGCAGTTCGCTCTCTTATTGACAACCAATTGTCACAAATGGGGAATATTATTATGTTAAGGTTGATGCTGGTTTCATATAAAAAGGTTTTGATTAATGATTTGTAAGGAATTCATTTTTGCTTCTCATAAAAGCTGTTAATCATGATTGAAATGTATTGTCTTTGGTTTAATTTTTTAAATCTACCAAGAGATGGTTTACTATCATTATATTTTTGCAAAGTGCAATCTTATATTTGTATCTTAACTAGCTTGGTTTGCTTTGGTAATTTCTGATAAATAATTGTTTATTTAATGCTGAATGGTTTGAGAAATTGTTCTATACGTCTTAGGCAAAAGTTTGGACTCCCTTGGTGCAATTCCATATTTTATTGATGTTCTTTGACTTTTGCAGTTAATTCATAGCTACTGTTTTGTTAATACAATTTAAATATTGGCAAATAATAAAACATGAAATTTTGTATGTGCCAAAGTTATGAAACGATTAAACTTTTGTTGTTATTTTTCCCAACACTTATAAGACTTCTAAAATTCAGCAAATAAAAAGAAATTCTGCTCCAAGATTATTACTGACTTATATTTAATCAAAAACACATGGAAATTGACCAGGGGTATCAAGCAGACTTTTATTTTGAAACAAAAATAAAGTTTGGGGGCTGTTGTACAGTAATGAAACAATTATGAACAAGCATACTTTGACATAATGGTTCATATACAGTTCTGACAGCAGTATTAGCATTATAGTAAGATGTTTTTAAACAGCACATTTAAACTGGGGGTGGGGGGAAGCTAATTTTAGTCATGAAATTATTTTTGTTTTATAAAATGTCATTAGTAGAGCATCATGTATTTGCTATACATTTTGTTTTTCGCTATAACTAATCAATGAATGGGTGTGGAATTGTTTACTACCTGGGGTGCAGTTATATTTTAGTTATAATACAGTTGGTGACTGTGACCCTCTTGTTCTCAAAGTATAAACTCAATATGAGAGCCACTGTATTTAATTATTTTACCACTGTATTTAACTAGTAATACCATCTCTTTTTCATATGACTTTTATACATACTCTGGTTACCTACCGTTTAATGATAAACAAGCCAGTTTGTGGCTGACTGCCCTTAACTGCCCCCAAATGAGTAGTGGGCAAGTAAGTGATTCTCTGTGATGGATTGGTGCTCTGTTACCGAGTTTAATTCTGCCTTCTGCTCAGTGTTTTGTGGAAGACTCAAGACCTACTGTGACCTGATTAGAATAAAAGTGATTCTTCAAGATAAATAAATAAGTGGCTAGTAAAACATGCATTTTAGATATTTCATATACATCATTGATAATATAGACTGTGTTCAAAAGTATTAGGACCCTCCTTCTAATCTTTTAATTCATGTGTTTCATGTGTTCCTTGGCATACAATATTCTGAATCAGCACAAATTCCCACAAATTCCCCCTTCTTGTGAGAAGCCTTTTCAGAAAAGTGACTGTTGTTATAGCTGACAATATCACATAAACGTCACTCTATTTTTATACCATTTGTTTTTGAAATGGGATGTCCGACTAGCTCATGGTCAGGTGTCCAAATACTTTTGGCCATATAGTGTATGACTGGTCAAAGGTACAATAGGAGGTAAATGTCACAGAGAGTGATTAGAAATTCCACTAGTAATATTTGTTAAATGAATCAATTAGTACAGTTTGGTTTATGGCCTGTATTATTTCTGACAACTGGTTTTTGTTTAAAATCACAAAAATGCATTAAATGACTGTAATAACCCACAAGGAGGCAGTAGAGTTTAAAGTGTCTCATTCTGGAACTGTGTAAAGGACACTCATTCTCAATCACAGGGCGTGGGAGCTGGGTACACAAAGCAAACCATATGTACATCCCCGCGGGATGTGTGTGGGAAGTGGATTTTGCCCCAATCAGTTTCTGGAAAGTGATAAAAGCCATTCATGACCACAAAACATTGGTTACATCCGGTCTTAAACTCAAAACATGTTCCTAATATAATCTCATCACATGTTAAATATAGTGGACTAAACCATTAATTCCCAATCCTACTTATCTCCAGTGCTTCTTTGTTTTTCCTGCTTTGACTCGCTCAGTAACTTTATAAGGATCTGTTGTTTAGCTTATTCATGTGATAGACAAAAAACAGAATATCTGCAGGAAGGGTTAATCCAGAAACTGTTATAAATCCTAAACTGTGCAAATTAACACATTACTGTATACTGTATTACTGTATATCTCTTAGGTAAATGTGTTTTGTAAGATATCTATGCTTTAAAGGATTTTATTGTTCCCCTTGAACATGTAAACGTGTATATTTAATTAATAATTTATTTACATAGTAAAACACTTGCAAGAAAAAGTTAATAACCTTTGGAATGACCTGGCTTTCTGCATAAATTATCAACAAATTAGGTCTGAGCTACATCATAATAATAGGCAAACAGATATTGCTAACAGAAGTACTCTATAATTGTACATTTCATGTATTCATTGAACACATTAATTAGTCTCACAGTTCAGGTGTGTGGATTTTGTCAGGATTTTTACCGACCTCCTGAAAACATGCCGACTGTGGACTGGCAACTCAGGTAAATGTGTATTGCTTTTGTTGGATAAGCACCCTGTTTAGTTTGTTCTGTTCATTGATAACAAGGAATTGTCAACACATTGAGGTACATTGACAGTACTGTCATGCCTATATGAGGATATCCTGCAAGGTAAAAAATATGCAGTTCTGAAGAAGAATAACAGCAAGTGACATGCAAAAATCTCTAGTAATCTTTAGTTCTAAATTCTTTATATCGAAAGAAAAAACTAATCTTTGTGGAAAAATTTATAAAGAGAAAAACTCTGCTTAAACTGCCTTAAAACATTGCTGTGCATCCTACATTTATCAAAAATATACATGAAAGATCCATATTTCTTTTAGGACAATGTTCTGTGGATAGATTGGTCAAAAGATGCTTTTTGGCAGAAATGTACAACACTATCATTAAAATATATATATAAATTAAGTAAAAACTACATGCACATACACCAAAACCTCATCTCAACTTTGAGTCATGATGGAGGGAGCATACAAAGTTACCCTTTGTAACTGCTGATGCAACCTTAATTCATTTTCTTTTAGTAACCACTTTATCCTGTAAAGGTTCTTAGTCTTAGTCACCCTTTTACTTACTTATTTAAAATTACTGAGAATTGAAAGTCATTTTATCATCTGTGAGGTGGGAGAAAACCTTTGAACACTTGAACAATGAAAGAACTTGAAACTCTTTACAAAGGTGAGGATCAAACCCAGGACCAATGTCACTGTGCAGCACTCTACCGGCTTTGCCCCCATTCCATAAATGAAGGTATAGTGTATACAAAATAGCAGAATGTACAGCAGGATGTCAAGGTCACCTGCAGCTTTATGGAAATTGCACGATGCAACAAGACAGTAACAATATCACGAGTCAACCAACAGTAAAGTGTTTAGACTCGGAAATAACCAATGTGTTCAATTAAGACATGAAAAGTGTAAAAGCACAAGTGTTTGTGTGTTAGCAGGATGTGATCTATTAAATACTGTGATTCCTCCAAGGACTGTATCACCACACCCCAGAAACCATAAAAACCTGACATTTTAAAAGTAAGTCATGCAGAACTTCCAAAAGTTTTAAAAGCTTTTTCTTACACCTACTGCATACACCTCTGGATATCTAGCACTTGTTTAAGTGACAAGCTAGCTTATAACAACATATGACATCTCAATGTCATCTGGACTTTATCCAAACAGTTTTTCAGTCTTGTCTGTGCTGGCCATGCATGCATTACGTTTCAGAAGCAGTTTGCAGTTCTGAGTAAGTTCAGTGTATTCTGCGTCAATCTGTTTCCTCAGAACACTTCTCTGTGGATCACCAGTGCTCGAGGAGTTACACCTCTTTTCCGTTCCCTCTTTTTTCCATCTGTGGTCAAATATTCATCTGTTTGGCAGCACTACAGGCTTTGGCTCCAAGTCAGTGCAGCTGTAGGAAAAGAAAGTTTGAAAAAACATGAAGCGCTAAAGGCAATATAATGCAAAATGTATGCTTAATTAAATTCTGTATTTTAAATATGACTTTTTAAAAAACACACAATGTAAAATGTTTAAGCCCTTCGGAATTGGTCTTTGAATGTGAATGGCAACTTCTATATGTCACAGTCGAGTTCTGCTAAATGTAGTGTTGGTGGTAGTTACTCTTCCTGCACATGCTGAACACAGCAGATCCAACAGGAGGGCTACTGTGGCTCAGATTGTTAATAATTTAAGTACTGGTATTGGGGTAAAAAGTAAAACTACACTGCATCAAAGAATTCTGTAAATAGGGCTGTTAAATCACAGGCCAATCAAAATGCTAATGCTATCTCCTGTCCACCTACAAAAACACCTGCGATAGCCACTCATGAGTCAAAATTGAGCACTGAAAGAAGATTGCTTGATTCAATTTAATCATGTTCTCCCCTAGATAATGTGTGGATTGTTTACCTGGGGATTAGATGGCACCATGATGCACTGTATCATGGGGTTTTTGTATCTGTTGGTCCTGGATTTTGTAAAGTTGCTTTGAGACAATGTCTATTGTAAAAAGCGCTATATAAATAAAGTTGACTTGACTTGACTTGTATGATGATCCATTCAGTAAATTATAAAAATAGGGAGAATTTGTAGGCAAAACATTTATCTGATTTCATTTGCTTTGTCTGTTGATTAGAAAAATTTCCACAATAATTGTATAGCAGCCCAACTAGCTTGTTTATGTGAATCTCTTCATCTGGTGTGCAGCAGTCAGGATGCAAAGACACAGTTAGCAAACAACTGGCAGGCTGAATACTGATAAACTCACAACAGCCAAAGTAAAAACAAGTGGGATTTCAGTTTCGGACCTAATTTGCCAAAAGATTTTATATTATGTCTATTTTATATGGGTTAAGTTGGCACATCATTAGCAGACCAACTATGCAGCAGACAGAATAAGCAACCCATGAAGGTTAAACCACTTAAAATCAAGTTTTCCATTCAGGTGCACCAACCTGAATTGTGGTGAGCGGTACAACATAGGCCCTCTCCTCGAGCTGACTTGTAAACAGGGGAGACGCAGATGCGGGCGTTGTGGGATACATGTTTAAGTGTTGTGGATAGTAGATGGGGCGGGAGATACAAAGTGGAACGTGGTCTGGAGAAGTCTCTAGATTCAGCTTCCCATGTCACCCAGTAACCACGTAAACCCTCAGCTCCTCCTTTCCACTTGACCAGCACAGAGTCACTGTCCACCGGAGTAAGATGCAGATCTGATAGAGCTGGCAACACTGAGAAAGGAAGAAAAAGAAATAAGGAAGAAAGATTTGTCTCCAATTATGCCATAATTACGAATTTTTTTGGCAGCAACAGTTTGTGAGAAGAACAGATTTAACAAATGCAATAAATTTAATGGAGATTAAAAACTTGGTCACGTTAATACTTGCCTTCCTGCGTGCAGACTTTGACAGATAGGGCTTTCTCTCTGCCAGACAAGTAGCTGGCACTGACAGTGACCAGGTATTGCGTGCCAGGCTGCAGGTTAGCCAGTAACGTGGAATTCTGCCTATTATTAAGCGTGAGCACATGGAGTTTGCCAGTAGGTAGGGTGGAGTACTCAACCTGGTACATCTGGACTAATTCAGGTTGCAGCGGGCCCCAGCTCACCCTCACGGTGTTCACTGTCGATTCAGATACCATCACTCGCTCAGGGCTGTGCATCTCTGGAAGGGAGGCTGGGAGAAAAGTTGAGATGCATGCAAAAGAAAAATGTTTAGAATGGATAAGTATGGAATGTAAACAGTTTTCAAACAACCATTTATCACCATAAGCAGTCTCTTAAACCCTCGAGTTCTGTTTGTCAAAACAGAAATCCTTGTTTTATTTAGTATTTAAAAGGGTTTTTGGCCAACAGAAACATACATGCCTTGTGATTTTAATGTGCTTTTATTTAAATCTTTTTGACCCAGTTGACACAACCTGTTATCATTTTATACTCAGGATAATATACAGATAATGATTATCCTTGTAAATCTCCAGGTGTAGATTCACCTTATGCATTTAAAATAGATCCACATTGTCTAACTTGTCCTGGCAGGCCATATTCAACAACCAAAACCCATTATATAAACCCCTTTCCCATATGCACGATTATCCAGCTATTAACTGCCCATTTACAGGTTGTGCACTCCATATCAAAATTTATGCAGATCTAAACCCAATACAATTGCAAATACTGAGATAGTTCTTTTTAAAATGTTTTTTAATTTAGCTGTTTGTTGAATAAGATTTTAGACCATGTATCTGTGTAGTATTGCTACTAGGGAACATCTGTAATGATTAAATTTACTTTTTAATTGATAATGTACTGGAACTTACTGATGTAAACACAAAGTATTCTCTCACCAGTTTAATTAATGTTGTCCATAATTTAATATACTGCGTTTTAAATTCAGATTTGCTTTGCAAAGCAGCTTTAAACGTGTCTGAAGAGTTCACAGCAGAACGGAGTATATTCTGGTCAAGTTACACCTATTATTAGGTAGTGAAAACCATTCATAAAAATACACATAGCAATCATTAACTGATTATTAGTTCATATCATTCATGTGCCTGCTGCTCTCACCTGGCCGTGTAGTAAAGATGGTGTGCAGCTTGTTAAAGTCATCTTGGTCAGACTGTGGGATGAGAGTGACGTTGTACGTCGTATCTGGTCGCAGGTTGGTCAGCTTGAGTGTGGTGGAGTCACCAGGTTGGATGATCCTCTGATACTGTCCTCCAGCAGTGCCGGGGCTGATTCCAGTTCCTCCCCCTTCACCCCCTGTATGTCCTGACTGGAAAGGTCCAAACCGGATGTCATAGTAACCACTACCACCGAGAACTGGGGTCCAGTGTAACTCTGCAGTGGTAGAGGTGATGTCTCGGACCAGGAGCCTCCCGGCACAAATGATTTCTGGGTAATCAGGGGAAATTGGAAAAAGAATGATAAAATGAAGGTTATTTGCAAGAAAAGTAGCCCTCTATGCAGCCAAAAATTATGATGCATACTAAACAGTGCTTTTTGAATGAGAACAAGGTCTCTTATGGTGTGCAGTACACACACATTGTACATTTCTATCTGAAAGTTATTGATCCATCTGTTCAGATCATGTTGTACTTGAAACATTGAAAACATCCAGATGGACTTGCAGGACTTTTTAGCAGAGTTTTTTTGTGTTTTTATTTTATCAGTGCTATTTTTCTTTATGATTTACTGCCCTTTAACTACCAGAGTTCTCACACATCTTTACAGTATGAAAGATTAGTCCATATGTTCAATAAAGACATAAAAAGTGCCATAATTTGTTGGTTTATGCAAATGATAGTGCTTATTATGGTTTGAATACTGGTCAAACTACATTTAATACTTTTCTATGAGTACCCAGTTAATTTTAAAGAGTTTTCACACTTTCTTGCATCAGTATGCCCTATTTAATTTTTTTGGTTGGTCTAACCACTGCTTGAGGCAGGCAGGGCAACAATGGCATTTAATCATTGTGTTAGAATGTCGCTCAAAATAGAAGCTCAGTAAAAGGATGCTATGACAAATAGCAATGCCATGAGTGTACGGGTATGAGTAAATAGGTTTCCTGGCAAGCTTTAGGAAGAGTGTGCCATATTTGATATGTATATTTCTAACTTTGTAAACTGTGATAATCATCCACACATGACTTATGCAAGGTCTCTATAAGTAGACGCTTACGTGACGCTCAATCAGCAAAAAGGAAACTTACTATTAATACCTTAGACTCTGGGGGTCTGATGGGGGCTCAGAAGGAAAAATAAGTGCAGCATAATTAGCCCCACTCTCTCATTACAGTGTCTTTTGCTCCGTTCCCATTTATTATTGCTGTCTAGTCTAGTGTTGCTGTCTCATGCTATTTGTATCTGTGTCATCTGGCACAGAAGGTTAGATTTCTGCAGCATAGAGGTAATAAAGCTAAAGGACCAGATACATTCACACCCATACAGTCTGTCTTCTCTCGATATATCCTAGTTTTTAAGACATATTATGTCTTACAAAATATACAAAATATGTGATTCTATTTTCAATGTAACAATATAACAACACCCATAATTAGAATTAATATGTGCTTAACTCAATATTAATTCATCGTGGTTTAACTTTTTTAGGTTTAATGGTCTTTCTTTAGCAATTATTAATCAACGTTTAGCAATGACATTTCAGTCCAGGCCAGCAGGGTTGGTCGTAAGATAAGAAAAGGTGAAAACCTGACATAACGGGACCTTGGAAGGCATGGTGGCACAGCACGTTGTGTGAAGGCTGCACTGCACCAAGATCCTGGGGACCTGGGTTGTATTCTGGCTGTTGGTCACTGTCTGTTATGGAGTATGGCATGTTTTCCATGGGTTTGTGTGTTTTTACCCTGAATACTCTGGTTTTTACCTACTTTTAAATGAAATATTTATTGTAATATGTATAACTGGTTGGTTTGCTTTAATTGGGTCTTTTTAAGAATAAAAATGTATATAAAGAAAATCAATAACAAGTTGATTTACATAAGCTAACTCACTCTGATTTAATGGAATTGTTTTCTGCTCAATCAATTAAATCAATCAAACCAGTACATTGAGATCATGACTATCCGATCAACAACTGTGACAATAATTTGTTGTAAAAGTGCATCGGCTAATAAAAGCTTGTGATGATCAATTCATTTTTTTAATGTTGTCATTTTTAAACCGTGTTTTTTAATTTTTGTATCTCCAGTTAATCTGACTGCACAGTTTTGAACTATGGGAGGAAACCCTTTTAGACACAAGGAGAACATGCAAACTCCACACAGAAAAGACCCGAACTGCCCCACCTGGAAATCAAACCCAGGGCCTTCTTGCAGTGAGAACATGTCACTGTTCCGCTTTTATATACAGAATAGTTTTCAAATATTATTCCATTAATTGAAGAGTAAAAGTTATTCAGCACCAGCTAGCACAGCATGGAAAAAGTATCCAAATATCCAATTAAATGAAAATTAATTGGACCAAACATTTTAGGCTTGATTTATGCCATTCATGTTGAATCTAAGTATAACTTTGGTAGAACCCCAAACATTTGGAATAATGTTCTGTGGAACTTCATCAGTCTCTAATTTAGCAGCTATGCTACAGTACAACGATTTTAAGTGCAGGAATCTACCTTTGAACATCTAAAAAGAAACTAAATTTGGGAGCATTTTGGAGTGATCTGTGTATAGTTCTGACTGAAATGCTGAGGCAGAACCCTAAATGGGCAATTTAAAAGGTTTTTAATACTGGTTGATCTGAAGAAAATCACATTCTCTTACCAGAGAGGGCATTCTGTAAATCATCAGTGATGATGCTCATGTCTTCAACGTCCACGAAGTACAGATGAACTGCAGCAGGTGGGCTTACTACATCCCGCAGCAGCTGATAGTTCCCTTGTCCAGTGGACACCACCAGCACATAGACCCCATCTTCCCGTAATTCAGCCATGGTTTTTTGTACATCACCAGGCTCCACGCCATCAGTAATCCATATCAGCACTCTTGGCACTCCTTCTCTGGCTCCCCCAGGGATACCATGCTTAAAAGTCCACTCTTTGGCTAACACTAAAGCCCCCACTGTATTGGTCTCTCCTCCGAGTTTCTGAATTCTCTGCAGTGCATTCTGTAGGTCCTGCTGGCTTTCATAGGCCTCAAAGTTAAAGTCCAGGTGAGGTTCAGTGCCAACCTGCAGTAGTGCTATCCTTACCTGATCAGGACCCAAAGAGAAGGGCTGCACAAACTCCTTTATGAAGTTTAGCATGTGGAAAAACTCAAAATTTGACACACTGCCCGAAGAATCCAGCAGTAACAAGATGTCCCCCTTGCAGCCGTTCAGATCTGTAAATGTAGAAAAAGACCAGCTGTTTAGGAATTAACCACTAAAATCGCATAAATAAATATTATTTTTAAGAATGGAGTCAGAAGATAAGGTTTAGAGAAAACTGGAAGCAAAATAGTACCAGTGGTAAGTCTTTTTTTTATTTCTAATATGCAACAGACTGACAGAAATGTTTACATTTTTCATCTTTAGATACCGGCAGTAGTGTGGCTCAGTTGGTGGAGGGTGTGCTGCTTAGTATTATGAGTTCAAGAGACCTGGGCTTGAGTGAATTTCTAAATGTCTGCTGCCCTGCAATGGATTGGCACTCTGTCAAGGTTGTATTCCTGCCTCATCGCCTGTGTTTCTAGGTGGCACTGTATCCTACCAGGCTACATTGATTAGTAAAAAATAATAAATAAATCTTCAGTAATTGTTTCATCCTGATCAACAAAACTTATCCAGACACAAGTAAGAGTACATTTCGTCATGTTAACTAGGCATTGAGTAGAGTATATATTTTTTCATTTTTTATTAAAATAATGAATAATTGGTAATAAAACGTTGCTCAGTAAGTGTATATTACCAAGAGATCACATAATTAATTGAATTGGAGCATCAATGTCAATAAAAAATTTAAAAAGATTACAAAGAGGCATTGATTTTTTTAATCACTGGAGAAAATATACCCAGAGTTCAAGGAAACATACATAAAACCTCTTGGAAAACATTATTAATTCTCACTGGCTGTACCTTTCCTTTTCACTACATTTTCCATGGTTTTCATCCCGGCTCCCATGCAAGCACGCCAACCTCCCCACCCACATGGAACCATACACTACTGCACAAAATCCAAAAACTTGGATTCACTTGGTTTCACTTGCTTTCTACCTCATCTGAACAAAAATGTTACTAACTAAAAGTACTAACATTTACACTGAGGGTAATACAACCGGTAGAGCCCAAGAGCTTAAAGAGAAGGTCACATTGAAGAAAGGCCAATATTGAGGAATGAAAAAGAAATAAATCATCTACACAGTAATTTATTAACTTTTTAAAAGTGAGAAATGTCAGATTCATAGCATAAACAGAAGAAAGTGTGAATTATTTTAATATTTAGAGCAAAGGAGCAGTGGTCTGTCAGGGTTATGGATTTCCTGGCAGGACAAGCTCCTAAATTAGAGCTAGAGAGTAAACATAAACAGATGGTGAGCGGTAGCAGCAGGACTACTGAAAACCGATGGGACGGGTGAGCGAGAAGCACCAAAGTAAAGGAAAAATAAAGGGGAAGGTGCAGGCGTATAAAAGAAAGGAATGCAAAGTCTATTCCAGAGACCACAGTAGCAAGAAAAATGTGTGTGTTGGGGTGTGTGTGTGTGTGTGAGAGAAAGAGAGCGAGAGAGAGAGAGGTAAGAGAAAACAAGTCTTCAGTGATTTGATTGCTTGACCACTCAGAATATCCAGTATGCCACAATCCACACAAGGACCAAGTGCTCAGAACAAATGTGGGCATTCGGAGGCAAGTTATGCAAGCCAAAAACAAATAGGCACTTTCTGATGCCTACACTGTTCCCAATATTTACAACAAAGCATAATACATCCACTCAATTGTTTGCCAAACCCTTGATTGCCTATGTGCCTATGTACAAACTGACCACTGACTCTTGAAGAATTCAGACTTGGAGACGTCGCAAGATGAGACACAGGCTATGAATGCCCTGACACCCCCAGCTGTAGTGACTATTGCTCAATCTCACTTATTGTGAATAATACAATTATCTGAAGATAAGAAACTGGCTACAAGACATACAACAAATACCCCCACATACTTTAGTCTGATTTTTTTCTTCTGCTCAGGCTGTTTGTTTGCCTGTCTGATCATAAATTAGTATGTAGTTCTTACTGCTACAGCTTTGAAATATATGGCCTACTGGCTGGATCACAGCCCAGATAAAACACAAAATAATCCTGCACACAGTCCAATGCAGAAGTGGCTACATGAATTAGGAATACTAAAGGGAAGTCAAAACAACCTAAAACTGTGCTTAACTTAAAGCTGTGAATAAAGTGGCAGTGTTGTTTCTAAAACTGCATTAAACTAGGTAGTTCACTGCAAACAAAATAAATGTAATAAAGTAAAAACCCATATATGTCTATTCCAACTCCTTCAATAAGATTAAAAACTACCTTATTATAAATACTCCTACAAATAGAGTTTCTTATCTTAGGCCATGAAGTAAATGTATTCTGCACCCATAACTGTGTAAGATTGAGACTTGAGCTGAGATGAAACTGGTGTGTGTAAGAATGGGCAAACACAGTGAGGACTTTTTCTTTGAAAAACAGTTACTGTATGAACAAGAGTTAATAATTTAACCCCAGTTTATTCATACAAAACTACTATACACTACAGACAGCCAGCAGATTTCACAAGTTTAAAAATACTTTATATTTACCCTCAATCATGTTTATTGACTAATAAAAATGGTGAGCTTCAAGTTCTAGCAGGTAAACTTCACAGATAATAAGGTAATAAAAGCATATCCTAGGGCGCTTGGGTGACACAGTGTTAAATTACGCTAGCCCACTACCACTGGGATCCAGGGTTTAAATCCGTAGTGATGCTATCAGCCAGTCAGGCTTCTACATAAAGACATCAGTGGCTATGTCAGGGAAGGGGAAGAGAGGCGTTTGGTCAATGCCCTGCAATAGATTGGTGTCCTGTCCTGGTGAGTTACTGCATTGTGCCCAGTGATTCTAACCAACTTTGGCAAGGATTAAATTGTGCTTCCAAAACAGCAGTTCCTGTGAGGTTTTCCTGGCATGCATTGAATAGTACTACCAAAACTGGTCCACAGATGGGCAGACTCATTGATACTCAGAGGGAGTGAATCCTAGCTGTTTGGTCCTATTCCAAAAAAGAGCAACTGTAGCAGATTGCTGAAAAACCTCATGCTGGATATGATTTAAAGGTTCAGAACAGTGCATCACAGATTGCTCTGTATGAGGCAATACAGTTACTGACCGGTCAGAGTGCCCATGCTAAACCCTGTCAGCTGCTAACAGCACCTACAACGGTCGTGTGAGTGTTGAAACAGTACCATGTAACAATGGAGGAAGGTGTGTTGGTCTATTGAGTCTTGTTTTCTTTTACATGTGGATGGAAGGGTGCAAGAGTGTTGCTATAAAAATAATGCAGGCATAAGGAATATATATATATATATATGTATATGTGTATTTAAATGATCCACCAAAGGCTCTGTGCAAGTAATGAAGGGCCATGTCTCACCACTTTGTGAGAAATATGGGTTTTTCTGGAAATGTGGTTTGTAGATTGATGTGACTAACAGTAACAGGTCATAGCAGGTCTGGATCCTGTTTCTGTGTGTGTGTGTGAAAGACAGAGACTCACCTGAGCTTCCCATGTGCAGGCAAAGGTTCAAAAGCATGCAAGTGAGTACGAGTTGAAACCCCATAGTGCACTTTATGCCTTGCCTTAAGCTGTAAATGTTAAACTGGTCTGTTAAAGACGTCCCATCCGTGTCAGCGAATAACCATTTTCACCCACAAGCTTTTCTCTCACAGTCAACCTTGAATGTTGCAGACTTCTGTAGACAGCTTCTCCGGTTCACTTATTTGTTGTACCTGAAGGAATTCCAGAAGATTACACCTGTATCCTAGAATTTCAGTTTACTTGTTGCTCAAAGAGCTCCTGATCTCTTTCCTGTCCTGTGGGCTAAGCCAAAAACAGGTTGAGACTGTGAGAGCTAGAGCTACTTGATTTGCCCTGCACCCTCCCTCTCTTCTTTTACTCTCTCTTTCACCCTCCCTTTTCCCCTCCCCTCTTTTCTCTCATTCCCTCCTTGCTTTCAATCTCACTTCAGCCAACTGACCATGCTTCACTAACCTGGATCTCATCCCAATTTTTTGTTTGAATGGGCCTGTTGTTTAAGTATCTAGGCTATACAATCTTAAAAAATATATATATTTTGCTTTCTTTGATTTTAAATTTTGAAAAAAAAAATGTTTTCCTCCTTTTTAATGTATGAAAGATTTCATACATTTTTTTAAAAACCTTTTAAAAAGATTTTTTATCAGATTAACAAAAAGGAATTTAATTAACAAATTAGGAATTAATTATAAAACGGTACTATGTCCACCTGCCATGCCCACACTTGCCACCAGAGAGTTCTCTTTAAACTGCACTTAAAAGTATTTTTTGTGCCTTATCAAACGTAACTCGCTGCACCTGGTAGAAACTCTTTAGAAGTGTACCTGGGGCTCATCTTGGGGCTGAGTCCTCTGTTTGTTTGCTTGTTTGTTAGTCCTGTTTGTTACTCCTTTATTTGTTTGTCTGTATGACATGCCTGGCTAATGGGTAGACCTGATTACCTGTCTGGCTTATGCACTGGCCTTTTTGCTGGCAGACTTTTGTTCTGGTTTCCAAGGGCTCAGCTGCATTCCTGTGTTCTAGTTGTCAAGGTTAACTCCCCCCTACTCAAGTTTTGTCTATGGGTTCTGAGGCCGCTATATTGTGTTGTTTAATGCTATTGTTTTTGTCTGATTCTTTGCTAGATATTTGGTTTAAAACTCACTGGTGGACTGAGTAGCTGGTGGAATTTCACCCTAGTGGTCTTTGGTTTCTTCTCCGAGTCCCTGATTTGTAATTGGGGTTTGAACAAGCAACCTTCTAATTACTAGTCCGAAACCTTAACTACATCTTTCAAGTTGTATTACTTTGACTACTAATCATTCATTAATTTGTTATTGTTTTCTTGTCTTTTGTTTTATGGCTTTTCTGCAATTGGGTTCACCCTTCTAACATAGGAGATGTACCTCTGTTAGGTGCTTGTTACATACCATTACCGAATCATGGATAATACCCTGAACTGTTGCCACAAATTTGGAAGCATAAATTTGATTTATAATATTACTTTTATATACCTCTTAGGAATTAGTGTGGCTGAAACACTTGAAAGCAATGATAAGATAGAGCTTAGAGCAATAATTAGAAGAGTTGTTCACATACTTTTGGCCAAAAGTCTGCTATCTAAAAGTCTGTCTTACTCAGATAAGTCATAACAACAGGAAAGTGGAATTTCCTTGTGTACTAACCCAGGAATAAATCTCATTGCATAGAGTTAAAGACAGCTATCATGACATGTCCACATGTTTTACCAGCTTATATGGACCACTTAAAGAGAAATATGAAACAGATTTTAAACGTTCTGCAGGAGGTCCGTGAATAGCAGACCACATAGTTAAATGTATTTACAGGCAATTTGCTTTGTTTATATTGTTTCCAGACAGTCTGATGCCTCTGCAGAGCTGCAAGTCTCCAGAATTGCGTGTCTGTTAGGGATCATGCAAAGAAACAGTTTTGTGGGCAGAAAGAAAAGTATTTTTATTTATTCATTCATTCTAAGGCTTGGATGAATGAATGAATAATAAATGGTAAAATGTTGAAAAGAGGGGTCACGTGTCACAACACACCTAGTGAACAAACATAGACTGTCATTGCAAAATGCCAGTCTGGTTAGAATATATTCCTCAGGCTATAGAGGTGACTCACCAGGTCTCCGGTGTGGTAAAGGGGTCCTTTTATCTTGTTGATCTTGTTTTATCTTTACTGCCATTGTTGCTCAAAGATTTGCATGTTGATAGCAATGTTAAGTGTAGCATAGGTTAATGTGGACAAAGAGTGCAAGTTAGCTAATATGGCAAAGGAAGGTTAAGATAAGAGATGGCAGGTGGAACAGTGGTCACTTCATTTCTTTTTCAGGTTTTTTGAAAAACAACTATGAATAATTAGAATATAGCATTTTATTTTGAAAGGGCCGGCCTTGCGCCCAGTGTTTCCTAGTGGAACCAGACCCGCAGCGACTCTTATCATGATAAAGCGGGTTAATGAATGTTACCTTTTTATTATTTACAAACAATACAACAGTGTATCACTCTACTTTAAACAGTAGTAGTATTATAGTTATCTTACTGTAACGTATTGTGTTGAGGCAAATGGCTCAGTGTATGACATGTTTAGGTAATCCCTGCATTGGTGTACCATTAAGTCATGATTTCCAGCTTGCTGTCACATAGCAGAGGAATAGCTACTATAAACCAAAGATGACAGCACCCAGATCTCATACTTAGCAAACAATGTGTTATAGTGTGTAAACTTTATTACAATGAATAGGGGCAATCCAACAACTGTCTCCAATTCTCTTTTGGTTTTACATTGTCTAGTGCAAAAACAGGCTAACATATAGTTTAAACGGTTGCTATCCTGATAAACAACAATTCAAAGGTAAGAAATCCCATATTCTTCTGGGAACAATCAAATCTTGCTGGATGACTTGTAAATATTTGAGGATGTAGAGTCCTGATGTAAAGAATACTAAATATCTTACTTAGCCATTCATGGTCATTGAGTAGGGATTCATCTTTAATGCAGCTTGGGTGAAGCAGAAGTAAAATACTGTAGCCCACTACCACTGAGATCAGTTGACCGGTGAGCATCTATACAGACATGATTGACTATGTCTGAGGGAAAATGGCCAAACAGTCCAGCCATTGAGAGGTGCACTTGTCAGTGCACTCTTTCTTAGTGCCGGTCCCAAGCCAGCATAAAATAAAAAAAGGGTTTCATCAGAAAGGGCATCCGGCTTAAAATTGTGCCAAGTCAGGTATGCAGAACAGAATGATCCGCTGTGGCGACCCCTAATACAGGAGCAGCCAAAAGAAGACAAAATACTCTAATGTTCTCTAAAACCAGCACAGGCTTGCAGTTTCCACTGACCTGCATCCTGTGTGAAGTGAGTCCAGTAGAATTGTTATATAAAGCAATAAATCAACACTGTACAGCTGCTGAAACTTTGTCCTGGAATGTATCCTGCATGTCTGAAGGATATGAAAAAGTTGCCGTATGAGATTGTAGTCTTAAAAGTCTTATTGTTATTTCCATGTATATTTTACAAGGTGTATTAGTGGCACATTGTCTCTTTTTCTGAATTACAATGTTTTACATCACAAGCTTTTCTAGATCAGAAATCTGTAGGTTATCAAGTGTCTTTCTACACTGGAATGAGGCCAGTCCCAGAACAGTCATTAAAGGGGTTGGTGTATCCTGTAGCAGCAGGTATAAACCTGCTTCAGAGGTAAAATATAAATCCCTAAGTAAATAGCACTTGATGAGTGTACATAAGAATGTCATTCATACTTTGAAAATAGAAATATGTGAAAACTTTATGAACTGTCTATGATGTAATGAAATGTTATCATGTGATTTATTCACATGCCATGAGTGATAATGGAAAATAAAATTGTAGGAAGGAAATTATATGAAATAATACAGTTAATGGGGGCAGCGTGATAGAGCAGCAGGTAATGAAGGTTTGATTCTCCTGTAGTTAATGTTTGTTAGGGTTATTTATATCCATGTGAAAGCTCAAAACACCTGAATGATTACCCTCTCAAACTACTCCTCTCCATACAGACAAGCTCACAGTTTTCCTGAGCTGTGAACAGCTAGTGTCACTCTGACCCAATTACACTCTCTGACTTTCGACTGGATACATTTGGAACATTTAAGGTTTGTACTCCTGATTTCCAGACAATAGGGCAAATGATTTACCGTTATGGCACCCATGAATATAGGTTTCCTTTGGGCTCTGTAATTTTCTCCCACCTACAGAAAACTGATTGGATACTCTGTGTGGTACCTCACACATTAAAAAGAACTGTGAGTGTTTTCCTGCCTTGTGTTTTTTGATGACAAAATGGAAAAAATTCCTGACTGAAATCCGTTTTCAGGTTGTGGAACAGCATATTTTTTTCAAGACGTTTCCACTATTGAAAGGCAGTAGTAGCATAGTTGAAGATTTACTAAATGGAGAATAGTAAAGTACAAAATGGTATATATATATATATATATTTTTTTTTTTTTTTTTTTTATATATATATATATATATAATTATTATAAAACAACAACATTTCTTTTGACAGTGTAAAATTTATTTTGATTTGTTATCCACCATATGATAAGAATTTATGGTATATTTGCATCAAATTATTTGTATTCATGTTCGATGGTGGGGTGTGAGGAAAATGGCACAAGAACAAGAGTGGAACAAGAGTGCCATAGTAAAAATATTGAAAATATGAAGGGTTTGATTTATACACTTTTTTTATTTTTTACAGCAACTGGTGTGGCTGAAACACATAAACTTGATTATTAGGATGATTTCCACATAATTTTGGCTATACAGTGGTGCTTAAAAGTTTGTGAACCCTTTAGAATTTTCTATATTTCTGCATAAATATGACCTAAAACTTCATCTGATTTTCACACAAGTCCTAAAAGTAAATAAAGAGAACCCAGTTAAACAAATGATACAAAAATATTGTACTTGGTCATTTATTTATTGAGGAAAATGATCCAATATTACATATTTGTGAGTGGCAAAAGTATGTGAACCTTTGCTTTCAGTATCTGGTGTGACCCCCCTTTGCAGCAATAACTGCAACTAAACGTTTCCGGTAACTGTTGATCAGTCGTGCACACCGGCTTGGAGGAATTTTAGCCCATTCCTCCGTACAGAACAGCTTTAACTCTGGGATGTTGGTGGGTTTCCTCACATTAACTGCTCGCTTCAGGTCCTTCCACAACATTTCGATTGGATTAAGGTCAGGACTTTGACTTGGCCATTCCAAAACATTAACTTTATTCTTCTTTAACCATTCTTTGTAGAACGACTTGTGTGCTTAGGGTCGTTGTCTTGCTGCATGACCCACCTTCTCTTGAGATTCAGTTCATGGACAGATGTCCTGCCATTTTCCTTAAGAATTCACTGATATAATTCAGAATTCATTGTTTCATCAATGATGGCAAGCCGTCCTGGCCCAGATGCAGCAAAACAGGCCCAAACCATGATACTACCACCACCATGTTACACAGATGGGATAAGGTTCTTATGCTGGAATGCAGTGTTTTTCTTTCTCCAAACATAACGCTTTTTATTTAAACCAAAAAGTTCTATTTTGGTCTCATCCATCCACAAAACATTCTTCCAATAGCCTTCTGGCTTGTCCACGTGATCCATGCAAACCATTGTTGTTCCGTGTTCTCCTGATGGTGGACTCATGAACATTAACATTAGCCAATGTGAGAGAGGCCTTCAGTTGCTTAGAAGTTACCCTGGGGTCCTTTGTGACCTCGCCGACTATTACACGCCTTGCTCTTGGAGTGATCTTTGTTGGTCGACCACTCCTGGGGAGGGTAACAATGGTCTTGAATTTCCTCCATTTGTACACAATCTGTCTGACTGTGGATTGGTGGAGTCCAAACTCCTCAGAGATGGTTTTGTAACCTTTTCCAGCCTGATGAGCATCAACAATTCTTTTTCTGAGGTCCTCAGAAATCTCCTTTGTTCGTGCCATGATACACTACCACAAACATGTGTTGTGAAGAGCAGACTTTGATAGATTCCTGTTCTTTAAATAAAACAGGGTGCCCACTCACACCTGATTGTCATTCCATTGATTGAAAACACCTGACTCTAATTTCACCTTCAAATTAACTGCGAATCCTAGAGGTTCACATACTTTTGCCACTCACAAATATGTAATATTGGATTATTTTCCTCAATAAATAAATGACCAAGTATAATATTTTTGTCTCATTTGTTTAACTGGGTTCTCTTTATCTACTTTTAGGACTTGTGTGAAAATCTGACGATGTTTTAGGTCATATTTATGCAGAAATAAAGAACATTCTAAAGGGTTCACAAACTTTCAAGCACCACTGTATAGTGTTTTTCGTAAGATCAAATAAACTATGTTAAATATATGGTTTAGGTCATTAAGTAGACTATGAAAACATGGGCAAAGTTTTGGCATTAAGGATGATGGACATGGTAGCTGCAAGCTCAGTCAAATAAGTGACAAAATATAAAGCTAAATAAACATAATCCATTTCTGAACAATCATATAATGTTTTGAAATACTATGTTACTATATCAGTCAGTTCTAGTAAAAGTTTTAACTTAATGTTCATGGCAGCAAATATTTTCCAAAGACTACAAGATAATGTAACTTTTCTGTATTTATTTTCATTGCTTTAATGCTAACAATAGAGCACCGAGGGCCAGATGAAATTTGTTAAAGCAGTTAATTGCAGCACAGGAAATTTCAAGACTGGTTTGGAAAATTTTCCAGTAAAGTACCTTGAGTTTTATGACCTTGGTGTTAATGAGTAGGCTGGATATATAAAAAACATCCTCCTATTACTTAAAATACCATGAGCTAAATCAAATGGTTCATCCTGTGTTTGTTTTAAGATGGTACATGTCTCCCTGGTCCACAGAATGACTTATTAATACCTGCGTCACCATAATTTCCTTCTTGGCACTGATTTTCTCCACTGCCTGGACTCAAGGTTAAATTGTTCTGCCAGGTGTGAATTAGGATTCCTATCTTATCGTCACTGACTGTAAGGAACATGGTATGTTTTCCCATGTCTGTTTATTCTAGTGTAGGCGACTTCCAGGTACATCAGTTCCCTACCACCTTATCAACATGCCAAATGTGGACTGACTGGAAATGAAAATTAGTATGTCCGAGTATGTGTGTGTATTGGGTGGACTGAGGGGATTGGCGATCTATCCAGTGATTGGGACCCACCACCCCTATCGAGATCAAGCAGTTCCTAATAATGAAAGCATGAACTACTTTCTCTTTTACAATTATGCCATTTAAATTTTCAACAATTGTTTAAATAATAGATGAGCAATTGATATTGTTGTTAAAATAATTAATGAATCAATTGCTAAAAAGCAGGCATTTTCAGGCAAAATCAGATTTGACTGATGCTAAAAGAAATTACATTAGTACCCACTATTTAGCCAAATTTATACACGCAATTGATGTTCTTCAAATATCAATATAATTCCCAATGCATGTGCTAAATAAATCTACATGCATTACCACAGAACTGTATTTGCATTATGTTACTCTTTTTGTCAGAATTGTAAAGATTTATGGTAACAGCTGTACAGGAGTTGCCAGTACTTGGAATTTATTAAATCAGATTCAGACATGCAGCCTGTTGACTAAAAAGGAGGTTAGTATGTTTCATATATCATGCAATCCAAAAGTAAAAAAAATCTTTAATATTTTATTATATAATTAGGTAGATTAGATTAAGTTGTCTGCTGCTACACATCTCCTGAGTGTTTTCACAAAGTTTCTTACACACTTCTTCCTGATCATTAGCTCCGCTCATCTTGGCTACAGAATTAGAACATTGTGTATTAGTGCTTTCCATAGTTGTTTCCTTTTTTTACCAGTTTCACATGGAGTAAAAATGTAAAAAGCTTTTATCAAGCAGTTTTTTTTCCCAAAAGCCAACTTGAAAATATCCCATTTTCTACCGTGGCTCATATTTCTTTTTATGATTGAACAGCTGATGTTTCATGGCAGTTGAGAGACAGGGGAAGCATTTCATGTCCTAAAATGCCTGAGAAAATCTGATAGAATTTCTGTGTCTGGATGAACGTTATTATTGCAAGTTTTATTGATGTTGTATATGATCATGAATTATCTGCAAAGCTCATAAAACTGCTATATACTTACTATATAGACTGTAGCTATGTATAGACTGTATATATCATAAGTGAAAATGTCATCAAATGCACATTGTCTTAAATGTCTACTTACAGTTTGTTCTGTTTTGCTTTGCATGGTTGTATGGCAGACAATACAATGAGGCACTTTGATAGGACCAATCAGGCACAGGATCTTGTCATGTAAGCACAAAAGTCTTAATGAAGATAAAACATATACCAGGATGAAAATGCTCCCATGCACACTGCTAAAAAAGTTTCATGAACATCAGGAGGAAGTCAAGTGTCTTCAATGACCTTCTCACCTGATTTAAACATAATTGAATCTTCATGAATAGTTCAGGATTGCAAACTGCAAACAAGAAATCCTCCTCTGTTATCACTTAAAGTAATGCAAGATTTTCTTTTGAAGGATGGTCCAACATTCCTCTATTAAGAACTCTATTAAACTAAGGATTAAAGCTCCTCTAGAGCAGGGTTTGTGGGTCGTGAAAAAGGGTCGCAGAGAAAAATAATAAAGAAATAATAACAGTATATTTCGTTTTGATGGATCATGGACAATCATGGACAAAATGTGGGTTGCTTAAAAAAGTTTGAAAAACCCTGTTCTAGAGGCAAAGGGTGGTCTGACTCTAAATGTTTCTAAATATTTCTGTTTTTGATCACTTCTGTACATTTACATATTAATTAGTGAACAAAAAGTCATTTACAGTAAACTGCAAAAATCACTGTACTGTAGTTTGATTGCTTCTCTCTATGACCAAGAGGGAGTGGTGTGTTCATGTCAGAAACTGTTTAGCTTGTGAGTAAGTGTTTTAATTGTTACTAGGTGGAGTCAATGACGTCATTGTCCTATGGATTACTATCCATTGTGTGGTATCAAGCGAAAGGCTGATCAGATATCCTCTGCTAATTCTGCTGATATACACACTTCTTCTCTTGTAGTCATTTTTTCTCTCTGTTCTGCATTGCCAGTCTTTTAATCAGCTTACCAATGTCCTTCTGAAATTCATCTTAGAAAAGTGAAGGCTGTTATAGGTGCAAATGAAAGGGGGACTTCATATTATGGTTCATATTAACCATGAATTTTAAAATAAGATTTTAAAATAAGATTTTGTTCAAGAAAACAAAAAAATGGTTGTGATATTTGGATGTTTGGATACTTACATTTATCCATGGAGTGAATATTTTATACTAAGCAATTATTATTTCATATCTTCATTTTAAATGAACATAGACATAAACATGTTTAGATTTATGTGTCTGTCAACATAACTATTTCTTGTGTTTCCTTGTATTGTTGTCTTTGCATCTTGGATCTTATACAGCTGCACTCTTTTAGTTTCTCCTTAAGTTGATTTATGACATATTCTCATGGCGTCCGACCCTCCCGTTACCTCAAACATACTGCTGCCTCACGTACTCATGGTACTGTAATATGCTGCCAAGTGATGCCATTAAAAATCTTTTAATAGATGGTTGGTGCTACAAAGAATAATTTTGCTTCCAAATTTTGGACCAGGGTTTTTTCCAACCTACTAAGCCCATGTCAGTTTAAACCTTCCACGATTATGGCTAGTGTCATCACCCTCGTTTCAGCAGCATTAATGGTAGACCTGATTGTTGTGGTCCTTGTTTTTTACACTTTCAAAGGTACTTGTCCCCACCAGTGTTAAACTAAACCTACGCCCTTGCTTGTGTGAGAGCATGTGGACAAGGAAAAACTACCCTCACTCTTTTGGCAGTCTGGGCTGGGCTGAGGTCTAGATTAGTACAAGAGTGTGTTTGCGCTTGCTGTGAGTTATCATCTTTGCATGTTTATTTTAAATGAAAAGGCGAACATAACAAAGTCATGTTTATTATATTCTGCCTTTGATTGAATGCCAGACTGTCTGAGAATGCCCCGTGTAACATGAACCTGTCTTGACAGAGTCTAAAGCGGATGTACCTATAAAAACACACCTTAGTTTTGCTTGGCGTACAATAAATATCAGAACAATAGCTGTGTAAGTGGTTATTACACAACTAGTGAGTATCTCCTTTTCCTTTCATTTGGTTTTATAAACCTTTTGTTTTACATCCTTATGTTCTGTTTTGTGTCTGAGACCATTTTTATTAATAGCTTAATAAAAATAATGGGCATTGCTTTACAAACTGAGTAATAAATGATTTTTAGCTCACTGTCTAAGGATATTGTTCATGCTAACATTAGGGGTCTGTCTCTGATCTTGCTTCCTGTCACCACCTGTGTGATATTTGGCATGTTTCCCAAGATGGATGAAAATAGAAATGCATTTAAATGTGGTAATTAAGGCAACATGACATCAGCTAAAAAAAAAAAAAAACTAAAATGGCAACGAAAGTGGTGGTGAGGTGTAGAGTATAAGTGCTGCACAACAGCATGAGTTTTGAGGACTTGGGTGTGATCCTGGTCACTGTTTGTGATGTGTTTTGTATATTCTCTTCTTTTATGTGTGAGTTTGCCCTGTGTACTCAGATGCCCTACTATTCAGAAGCTTAAATAGCTTCTATAAACTGCTCCTTGGAGTAAATGAGTAAATAAATGTGTCAGTGTGTGCTACTCTGCATTGTCCAGGATGTAGTCCTGCCCTGCAACCAGTGTTTCCTTGTGGCTCTGGACCAGGATGAAGCTACTATTAAAAAATAAAGATGTGGGATGAAATATATGATAAAAGATTTAGAGTATAAATAAACTGACAAGATCATTTCAACAAGCTATTATGTTGTATTAACACTTAGCAGTTGTGTTTCTAATCCAACCTCACACTCTTCTGGGTCTTTCATCACACAGTTATTTCCTTCTACTTGAAGTAGTGTGCTTATAAGGATACATTTTCATCCAAACACAACCAGGGTGCAGCATGATGACTCATTATATCCTTGAATAGATGTTCCATCTTCATCACATCTACAGTCACATCTACAAAGGGGATGCTAATTAGCTCTCTTTTTGGCCTGAAATCACAGCTTTGTTTTGTCTAATCCGGATACTCTGGCTTATACAGTGCATGTGCATGTGCTTGTATTGTATTGTGGGCAAAATGTGGCATAACTCCAATGGTTTTTACAGCATTTAAAACTGGGGCCAAAATGGCTTAGTAGCAGCTAAACGTATTTTATGAAAATGCAGAATTTTGATTTTATCACTCAGCATCAATGTAAAAAAAGTGTGACTATGGTCTGGCAATCAGATACAGACTTTTTGCACACTTTACTGTGTTGCAGGTTTGATTTTGGATGGCCATTTGGGGGATGTCCAAACAGCCTAGCCACAGGAAGGTGCACTTGTTGCTCTCAGTGCTGGTCCCAAGCCTAGATAAAAACAAGAAGGGTTGTGTCAGAAGATCATCCGGCATAAAAAATTTGACAAATCAGGCATGTGGATCAGAGTGAACTTCTGTTGCAGCCCTTAAAAATGAAAGCAGCCAAAAGAAAAAAAGAGTTTTTCTGTTATTGTTTTGACTTTTTTTTTTTTTTTTTTATCCCTAAATAATTTTTTATTCCTTATAATTTTAGTCCCTATATCACTGGCACTTCTGTTTGGTAAAAAGGCCTTTGTTATATGTAATGCCAAGTCTTTTTGTTATTGTTAAGAAATAAGAGTATTGTTATGGGATTGGGGTTGGTTAAAAGTGGGCCCTGATAATTAATAAGTGTGTGATTTGTAATACAGTATTACAGGCTCGGTGAGTAGCACTGTTTCCTCACAGCAAGAAGGTCCTGGGTTCGATCCCCAGGTGGAGCAATCCTTTCTGTGTGGAGTTTGCATGTTCTCCCCGTGTCTGTGTGGGTTTCCTACGGGAGCTTCGGTTTTCTTCCACAGTCCAAAGACATGCAAGGGAGGTGAATTGGAGATACAAAAATTGTCCATGACTGTTTGACATTAAATTTGTGAACTGATGGATCTTGTGTAATGAATAATTACGTGTCCTGTCATGAATGTAACCATAGTGTGTAAAACATGACATTAAAATCCTAATAAATAAATAAGAGCTTTATAACATGGGGAAATTAATGAAAGAATTTAAAAATGAATCTAAATACGGCAATTAAGGCCAACATCACATCAACTCAAAAAAGACCTAAAAGGTCACCTAAATACCTAAAGTGTTTATATATATATATATATATATACAGTATATACTGTATATATACACAATTGTATTTCTATAAAACATGAACTAATGTAGCTTAACATAGCTCAGAGGTGCAGGATCAGCTCGACATGAGTCAGTGCTGCACCCTGCTGTTCTATTCCTGCTATTACACCGGTCGTTCTTTTACGTGGTTTCCGCATTCTTCATTTACTACTGCGTAAGTAGAAGTATAAACTCATTTTAGTTTTAAAATAGTTTAAAGTAAATAAACGTGTGCTTGTGTAGTCTGTTAAAGGTTAAATAACCCGGTATGTTTGGGATTGGACAGGTCCAGGAGGCCGGACACACCGCGTATGAGCTACACAGAGAACTTTGATCAGACTCACTTCACTGCAGACATGAATGTTGTGGAATGAAAGCTGGGAGCTGAAGAGACTCAGTCTGGGAGAATGGAGTCGCCAACTTTAGGCCTGGATTTACTTAAAGGTAGTTTGTGTCATTTTTATAGTTTAGAAGCTGTTGTGTTCTGAGACTTTTTTAATGCAATTTATTAAAGAACCTTCGCTAACAGCACTATCACGGCCCTCAGTGTATACTGTGTAATGTTGTAAACCAGTAACTACATGTTAATAACAGTATTTACATTTTATTTAGCTTCTGTATCATTTACAAACTGCAGATTCATGTCCAAAACGCAAACAATGCACTGATTGAATATGTGGGCTGAGACCTAGAACGCCGGTTTGACAGTAAATAATGTTCAATGTGCATAACAAACACTAACAAATGTTTAAAAAAGTATATAAAATAAAATCTTTTAAATATTTTAAAGTCAATCACAAGACATGCATGTTGTGCCCAAGTCTATTGGTTGTGTTTAAAATAATGAAATGCATGCCATATGTTGGAATATTTTACTGTTTACTTTTTATGTGAACATTACTGAATCAAAATAATTCATATACTATATACTTTTTAAATAAAGTAGTTCAGTTATTCATAATGAATGTTGCCAAATATGTCAGCTTTAAATCTGTTCACTTCAAACTGTTTTGACCATATGTTAGATCTTTTCAAACAACACATGGGACAACAAGAAGAGACTTTTATTTTGGTATCTTTAAAAGAAAAGAGTGGTCATGGTATTAAATTATGAAAACACATCAAGCCACATTTGTGCTCAAATAACCAGATCAACAACCTCTTTACAAGATCTACAAAGAAATTGCTGTTTATGGGTCAGGTGGTACAAACTCTAAATTAATGTGAATTAAATACTGCCAATCATATAAAACAAACATGCTTACAGTAATGTGTGAATGTTCTAATTTTCATAATTCACGAATCCCAATGTTGCAAATACAATTAACAAGCCTAATACTATCCAGCCCTAGACCATAGAGAATGATAATTGTTGAGAAAAATGGAAATGATTATGGTAGAGTGCCCTAAACATCCTACCTTATCCTGTATTGTTTTGTTTATAATTTCCTTACAGATCCAGGGGGTAAGGAGCCCAAACTGAATGGTGTGGATCAGTCAGCAGGAGAAACACCTACTGGAAGACATCTCAGTGAACCAGGTCGTTTTGCATATGCTGCTTTGTGTGGGGTGTCTCTGGGACATTTATTTCCAGGACCAGATCAAAGGTATTTGGCAAACATAGAGAGCAAAAAAGGAGTATTCAGCAATGTAAATATTTACTTTAACTTCACACAGACTTTTCAGTGAATATATATAATCATGAACATAGATGTTAAATAAAGTTAAATACATTTCTTTCTTTTTTATATATGCAAAATAAAAGTAGAAAACACTTCCAATGTGCATAATTTTCCTTGCAGGAAGTTCCGGGAGCTGTACCTGGAAGGCTTAGTGAATTGGCTTGGTCTTGATGAGTCTGTCATGCCAGTGATGCAGGCTTTCCTGGCTGGACTTGGGTGTGAGGGCAGTGACACCTTCCTGTCCATCCTGCAGGCAGAGCCGCTACTTAGCACAGGATCTCAGCCAATTACCCAGGTATGTAATTGAGCATGATTTCTCAGCACACAACAGCACTTTTACACTAAAAAAGGGTTGCTTTGAATTTAATCGATTCAAATGATTCATCTACATTATTTTAATATGAGCAAAACATGTTATATCAGCAGAGATGTCTTCACAAACTATTGAACCTATTGAATGTTCATATTTCAAGTAAATGTGAAACAGCCTTTAATGTGTAAACCTGATGCTGCTTGCATTGTGACCACCTGCTCAATTTCACTTTCTGTTCCTCTCTTTCTTAGGATCTTGTTTTATTCTCTGTCAAAGATGGTGAGGGCCTTTATCTTTACTTCCTAAGATCCTCCCTAATGTTGTGTAGTGCATGGTGTTTGTGAAGTCCTCTGTGTATGGTGCTCTTATTTCCCACTGTTCTCCTGCTGTAGGTCAGTATGATGCCAGAGCTCGTGTACTGATCCGGCATGTCAGCTGCCTACTGAGAGTGTGTCCTCAGCAGCTGGAAGACTTTGAGGAGACACTCGGAGAACGGTTAAGACAAGGTGGAGAGGAGAGCGAGTAAGAGATGAATATACTTTTCTTATGCTTTGTTTTATGATGTTGGTAAAATAAATCATAAAGCACATATGTGTTGTACAGTTTTAGTTATTGTCCTGTGTATTGTATGTTGAAGAACACTGTATTGAAAAGCACTAGTGGTTGTATATAGTACATAAATCTTGTGTGAAATGGATATCTGAAAAGTAGTCAAAACCCTGTTGTCTTAATTATTAAAACTAATGTTAGTGTTTTATGTTTTTGTCACATTGCTCTTCATTTGGATTAAAACAGCAGTAAGTACATTGTCATTTTTAATTAAACTGCTTTGCCTGATATTATGTATTATACATTGATAACAGTAGCGCTACATTACTCTATTTTGAGGAGAAATGTAGTAAAATGTAGTGAAACTGAACCTTGGTGAATTGGACTTTCCATCAGGACAATAATTCCAAACATGCTAACAAATCCACCAGATCTTGGTTAAGGAATCAGCCCTGGAAGCTAAGGGGGGTTGAATATTTATATATATATATATTTATTGCAACTGGAGGTCTAGTTTCAGATCATACGGATGTGAAATCTTGACATGTATCAGTATTATTTCAATAATTTCTTTTAGTATTTTCATGCCCATAAACCTCCTACCAATTTATGTTTTTGTTTTCGTGCACAGAGAAGAGTCATCAAAGAGACGGAAGAAAGAAAGAGGGCGCGCACTTCGGCGTTACTTGCTGATCGGTCTTGCCACTGTTGGTGGAGGAACAGTGCTAGGTTTGTTTCTGTACCAACAATGCGGTCTGCTGCATTCCAGTAATAGGTCCATGCACATAGACAAACTGACTCAAAGCAGCAATGAGAGGCTACTGAAATTAAAACAGGGACTGGTTGTACATGTTCTGCGACACTGATAAGCAACTACATGGGACCTAGACAGTGGGATCGGATCAGGCATTGATGTACTTGAGATACAGTTTTATAAAAACTAAAAAGTCTAGTAGCTTTAACGTGTTTGTCATATTTAAATGATCCTTCAGTGCCTTTTAGCTGACTGGGAGTATTTGTGAATACATTTCTGCTCTGATTTGTGCTAGGTGTGACAGGAGGTCTGGCTGCACCCTTAGTGGCAGCTGGTGCTGGTGCAGTGTTGGGTGCAGGAGGGGCTGCGGTTCTTGGCTCAGCCGCTGGCATTGCAATCATGGCATCTCTGTTTGGCGCTGCAGGGGCTGGTTTAACTGGTAGGTAGGCTAATTAAAGTTATGTACAATACCTCTTCTGTATTGCCTTTATGTATATGTAGTATATATGTAGTAGTAGAGTAGATACTGATATGTGATTGAGATACAACAACAGTGTGGAAAGCTAGGTGTAAAAATTCATTTACAATTTTCCTGCCTTTTGTTTTTGTTCTCTCCATAAACACTGACTTGTTTATTTGTCATGTTTGTTGTTTCTCATTGTCAGGTTATAAGATGAACAAACGAGTTGGTGCCATTGAGGAGTTTGAGTTTCTTCCTCTGAACTCTGTGAAGCATCTTCATGTCACTGTGGCTGTAACAGGATGGCTCTGCAGTGGCAAATACAGTGAGTGTTAAATACAGCATTCATAATTAACCACCACAACGTAGCAGTAGTTCCATCATTTACAGAGCCGAGACCTTTTCGAGGACACTTGGCTCTCTGTTATTTGTACAAGACATGTTCAGTGTAAAGAAATTTCTTGATTCTCCTTTTGTCTTTATTTTAGGTTGCTTTCAGGCTCCGTGGCGCAGTCTGGGTGCCTGTGGAGAGCAGTATTGCCTGAAGTGGGAGTCCCGCTACCTAATGGATTTAGGCTCTGTTCTGAACACGTTGTGGGACGGACTGGTCAGCTTGGTGGCCCAGGAGGCCCTTAAATACACAGTGCTCTCAGGTGGGTATCGTACATAAACTTTACATTGTTTTAATAGTATTGTATGGCTGGCTGCACTAAAATGAGCCTTATTGATAAAAGACTAATTATACTATTCCTGTTTAAACTAAGGATGTCAGTGAATGGGTTCTCCTAGACTTTTTGGACATTCTCTGCCCAGACTCAGTAGATTTTTTTTACATCCCTAATTGTTGACCATGTTCATAAAGGTGGTGTTTTTGGTAAAATAAGGCTTAATTTTCTTTTGTATTTATAAGTGAATTTAATACTGAACTTATGATTTGCTTTGTTTGTGGCTTGCTTCTGCTGTTTTAATTCCACCTCCAGCTGCTGCTTGCTTACTAGTATTTGTTTTTTTCTTGGAGGACACGTATTAAAATAGCTAAAGTAAATTGTTGATTCAGCTATTTGAGGTCAACTTTTTCTACCTAGCTTTTCAATTCTAATTTGTCACATGTCCAGGTATCGTTGCTGCGTTGAGCTGGCCAGCGTCACTGCTGGCGGTGGCGAGTGTGATTGATAACCCGTGGGGAGTGTGTCTGAGTCGCTCGGCTGAGGTGGGAAAGCACCTGGCTCAAGTTCTTCGAAGCAGTCAGCAGGTACTGAGGTGTTAGATGTAGGAAGGTTTCTTGGCTTTACCTCCAGTTTCTGTTAGCTTTAATGAATTGTATAGAATGGCTAATTAGAAGGGAGTCCTAAATTGTTTCTATTTTCTGACTAATGAAGGGAAAGCGACCTGTCAGTCTGATTGGATTTAGCCTTGGAGCTCGAGTCATCTATTTCTGTCTGGAGGAACTTGCCAATGATCAAGGTAGTTTTTTTAGTCTCTAGTAAATGAGGGAATGGTAAAATTATCAATTTGCACCATGTGGGCTTTAAGCCTTATCTTCTTCTGCAAAGTGAAAGACGTGTCATATCTCATTACTGGCCAGGTAGTGAAGGTGTTATAGAGGATGTCGTTCTGCTGGGAGCACCGGTAGATGGATCGGAGAAAACGTGGGAGCGGCTGTCAAGGGTTGTTGCTGGGAAGATTGTGAATGGATATTGCAGGTTTGGAAAAAGACAGTTTGCATAAACAAAACTAATTCCGAAAATGGTGGGACAGTAGGTAAAATGCAAATTAAAACTAAAGCAGGAATTTGTAAACTGGTTCTGAATTAAAAACAGCTCAAAACTTGTATTTAATATATGATGTTTTACCTATGATGCCTGCAACACATTTTAAATAGCTGGATTTTAGAACTATCAGAGGTGAAAAGATTACAGGTGTTGCTTTCATGATTGGGTATAAAAGCAACAGTAAGAAAAGGCTCTGCCGAGGATGGGTCAAGGTCGCTTATAAAAAAAAATGCATAAGCAAATAGCTTACCATGACATTTTTAAGATATTTATAAAATCTGGAGGAATAGTGTACAAGGCTAATAAACAGCATTGAGTGACTGTGACCTTTGTAGCCCCATGGCTTTGGAAATAGTTTGAAAAACCTTCAGTAAACATAGTTTGCTTGCTGAATCTACAATTGCAAATTAAGACACTACTATGCACAGCAGAAGCCATATCAACATCCAGAAATGCAGCTGTCTCCTTTGGGCTCAAGTGCATCTGACAAGGATTAAAGCAAATGGGAAACATGTGCTGTGATCTGATGAGTCCACATTTCAAATTGTCGTTGACCATCTCAGAAGTTAGCAATGTGGCACATTCAGTGGCATATGTGTAAAGGCATCATTAAAGCTGAGGGGTACATATGCATTCTGGAGCAACATATGCTGGCATCTAGACAACATCATAAAATCCGTGTGCAGGTGCTAGACTGGCCTGCCTGCAGTCTAGGCCTGATTTCCATTGTTTTGTAAATAATTCCAGTCTGTTTTCAGTCAAATTTTTTCCAACTGTCCAAACGTTTTGGTTCTTGATTTGTATATGCTGAACATACATTAATCATTTTTAATAATGTATTAATATATTTGTTTCTTTATTAGAGGAGATTGGCTACTGGGATATGTATACAGAAGTTCATCTGTTCAGTTGTCTGTGGCAGGACTACAGCCAATCGGCTCAAAAACACATCGCATATTTAATGTGGATCTGTCATCTGTGGTGCGTAAATACCTCACACACACACACACACCACTCACCACTCGCCTTTGGGATGAAAGCACATTATTTCTAATAAATGGTTCTCACCTTTATGAATAAATGTGCATAGGTTAGAAGTGTTTCTTTACTGGTTATAAAGTAAACAACAGCAGCAGATTGTGTTTGCGTTTTAAGTGGTTTGTGTTTGTGTGGTAAGTAAGTGGTTTGGGATGCAGCCAAAATAGATCTTCTTGTTTATTTCAAGGAGTTCTCTAAGTTTGCAAGAATGTTCCAATGCCTTTTTCAATTAATCAATTTATTTAGTTATAATAACTTAATGTTTAGTGGTACCTTAAAATGAAATTAAATGGAATTGACTCGGTTGTACCAGCACAGCAGTGAGTGAGAGGTCACCCTGCCCAACTTATTGACCAGTGTGTGTGACTGAGAGTAAATAAAGGATTCTGTGCTAATAAAGAACATTGACTGGATTTACAAGATACTGAACAATAACTTTAATCAACAACAAAACAACTGGACTCAATAGCAAGATGCCGATCTCTGTAGCACAAACTAATCTTTATTAAAACTTATTAAAATACAGACAGGACACAAAAGCTGAAGAACGAGGGCAACAGAAACCAAGCAGCAAGGTTTGCTTGAACATTTTAAAACATCTGTTGATGTTATTAGTGATATTCGTGCTTAGACATTAAGGCTGTCAGATTATAAAGGGCAGGGAGCACGGACAGCAGTATCATGCCTACCTGCCTTGCCATTGGCAGGGAGATGGAATCCTTGGCCATGAATGTGCAGATGACTGACAGTGTCAATTCCTTTTACTGGCTATCTCTGCATTATATTAAGCATTTATTTACTTCAGGTGGAGGAACATCTGTTTAATCATGGCTTGCTTGCCAGAGGGTTGCTGGTGTCTCTAATTCTAGACTTTTTATCATTATTTATAAACATTAATAGTGATGGTAGACATAATAAAAAGCTATATAATAAACTTAATCAAATGTGGTCTTTATAAGAAATCTAGTCCTAGTAAACCACTGATTTTCTCCCCAGGTAAAAGGTCACTTGGACTACATGAACGAAATGGACACGATCCTTGTAGCAGTTGGCGTTCCAACGAAAGAGGGAGCTGGAACTCTATCTGGAAATTCACATGATCTTGTGACTCTAACTCATGAAAAACTGGACACTCCAGAAGCTCTGTCAATTAAAGCAATTCTACCAGAAGAGGAAAGACTTACAGAGGCTTCAACCCAAAATGAAGAAAATGTTAAAAAGGAGGAATTTACAGTGTGTGAAGAAGAGGAACATCATTCTGGGACAGTGCAAGAAAATGGCTGGGATATTCCAGATATATCTGACTTACTAGACTCCATCTGTGACTCTGAATCTGACCAAAAAGAAAGAGTTAATGACAGTTTTAATGACACAGAGGGCAACAGATCACCAGAATGTCAATGCGAACGAGAGGAAGTGGATCAAAGTGACACAGAAACTGAACATAATTCCTGGGAATGGGATACCACACACTGGAATAATGAACACACAATCACACACAATTTAAAAAGAACTCAGTGTGCCACTCAGGACCGAGTCACCAATGAAAAACCATCTGCACACACGCTTCATAGTCCAGTGACAGACCACACATGGATTCAGATGTAATTATAGGCCAGAGCAGTGCTTTGCATTCTGATCTTGTACTGAAGTACTCATTCAGTGCAGTTTAGTAATCCTGCTGTGTAACACCTGATTCATCTTGTTTGCTAATTATAAAACCCTTCATGAGTAGAATCAGGTGTGTTTCATCAGAGAAAACGTTCAATAAATGCTTCAACATTTTCAATCTAGTCTCTAGCCACCACATTTGCACATTGGGGGTTTATTCCATTTATTTATTAGGGCATATGAAGTTTCATAGGGCAAACAAATCTTAACTTGTAATCCACATAATGTGAATTTATAGGTAATAAGTAATGTGCATCTGCAGTGGATTCAGAGACTATTCAGACCCCTTGATGTTTTGCACACATTATTGTGTAGGATATTTTAATTTCTATCCAAGTAATCATTAGAATTGCTATTTTTACCATCATTCTGTACTTCACCCAGTGACAAAGTGAAAATATGTTTTTAGAGTGTTTTGAAAGATAATTAGGAATTATGAATAAAAAACTTGTCCTCACAAAGGTATGCAGACCGTTTGCTGTGACACAAATTGTGTTCTGGTGCATCCTGTTTGCTTTAATTATCTAGAGCTCAACTGGAATCCACATGTTGCTATTACTGTATATAGAAATTAGCCTGTCGTTGGGTTCAGTTGTTTGGGAGGGTTTTTTAATGCACTATTGTGCTTTTTGCAGCCCTTATAAGTTTTAGATGAAAATAATTGATGAAAGAAATTGCTTGGGAGGTGTTGAAAGGGGCATTTGCTAATCTGTGGTCCTTCTTAACCAGTATTTATGTCACGCTTGAAGCCAGGGTTGACATGGAATAATGTGTATGCAGTATGTATGTAACACTCATATTTTTAACAACTGCCTTTCGACTTGTATTTTAACTATAAAGTCGATAAGTTAATTGTTCTTTTTAGTACAGTAAAAAAAAATTTGGCTATATGGCCATATGCAAGGACTAGAAATTAAATACATAATTAGATTAAATGAATAACAATGTTAGAGTATTTTATAATCTGTATGCAGTGACTGCTCCAATTTACTCAGAACATACAAGGACAAAAACTGGAACCCTGTTTCGAATGTGTTTAAACACTTGCCTGATCTTAAGTATTTGTGTTAATTCTAAGAGCGGACGTTGTGATATTAAAAGAACCTCTTTTACTCCATAGTGAAAATTGTTCTTAGGTTTTCTTTTTGTTTTTTGTTTTAATTAGAACTTGTTATGGATTTAATCGACAGCTGCTTGACATTGTGGTGTTATTAGCGAGATTTTTTTCCCACTTCTCCTTCATCTGCTGTGGTGGTTGTTATGGCGATGCAAGAAGCCATAGATGAGTTGCAGGCACAGTAATTCTGTTTTAAATGTTTTTCATTCAACCTTTATGCTCATTCTCGCTGTTTGATGCTGTCCTGGTTTTCTTAATGCCACCCACACATGGTTTTGGCACAGATTTGAGCGTGCAGCCTTTGTTACATTTTTTTAATCTTAGCATCAAGTGTGTCCCTGTTAATGCATTTTCTGTGTATCTATATCATCTGTATTCTTAGTCCTGGTTGTTTTTGTCCCTCCGACTACACACACACTCACAGTCCAGCGTATCTACCTGGTTGGGTAGGAGTAACGGCAGGTGGATAGCGGCGTGCTCTGCGTCGAGCAGGTTTACAGCGTCGGTGGCCGTGGCTGGAGGCTGTGGCGGGTCAGATGGGGTTGATGGCGGCTCTATGTTTAACTGTGGCTCTCCTGAGTTGCGCAGAGACAGCGAAAGTGGAGGGGATGGTCGTCTAGGGATGCGAGAGAAGCAGCAGCAGGGCAACAGTCGGCCCAAAGCCCTCTTAAAGTCGCGCATGAAGAGCGGGTAGATAATGGGGTTCATGGTGCTGTTACAGTAGCCAAGCCAAGTAATGGCATCAAACAGAGTGGGAGGGACGCACTCGCACACTGCCTAGACAAACAAAACAGAAAGGTCACTCAAGGCTTTTATTGGGGTCAACATGCAAAGCTGGTCAAAGGTGGAAAAGATCACACGTCTATTATGTCTATTATAAGTAGAGGCAGAGTGAAGTGGAAGCTTGAGAGTAAATGGTAGGACAAGGAAAGCTATTCACACACCATATTGAGTGTGAAGTAGGGACACAGACAGACGTGCCCAAAAGCACTTCGTGCCTCTGTTGTTTACTGTGGGCGAGGAGTGTGGACGCAGATGGGGGTGAGATGACTGGATAACCGAACGCAAAATGGGTATAATTAAAGATTTAAAAAGTGGATTACCATTTGTCAACCTTTCAGATGTTTCAAATTTTAAAGGTGTCCTGCACAGATAATGATGCAGTAGCTAATGTGCTACTGAATATGATCACACTCTAAATCTATTAACTGGTCTTTTTAAAGGAAATTGGTAATGAAAGGTATTATGACAGATTTTGAATAAAGTAAAAAAAAAAAAAACACAACCCAGCCGTGACACAAAATACGTATATGTTTTAATTGCCAGTTGCTTTTCCAGGCTGTCTGTATGTAAGACTGACAGGCAAGTCAGATTCTGTTGTGGCAAGTGGCAGAACCAAAAACCTTATAGCACTCAGGAAACCTATTTCCAGAGACCACTAGTGTGATCCATAATTATTCCAATCTTGTGCATTTGCGAGCTTGTCTATAAAAGAAGCTGTTAGCATCCTAGTAAACTACCCAAGCATTTTTAAAATAAGCAGTCACTGGCTTCCCATGTCTCTGCGAAAGCACATGTTAATCCTGACCTTTCTAGTTAGTAGTTGTTACACTGAGTGGGTGGAAATAAGCAATGAGTAAATTGTGTGAAATTGGGAGAAAGAAAACAGTCATACTTATTCACACCTAAAAAAAGTTAGATAGCCAATTCACCAACCGACACCAAGAAAGAACAAGAAAGAATTCATTCTAAAAGCAAATGTGTTCTAAACATTTTCAGATGGGCTAAGAGTTCACTTACCTGTGCCATATTAATGATGAAGAAAGGCAGCCAGGCACTGAAAAACAGTCCCAGCAGCACTCCGAGTGTCAGACTAGCCTTCAGTGCCCTTTTCCCCTGCCTGTGCGCCAGACGACGTTCACTGTTTACTGACATCTGCCAGAAGGAAGGCCACATATAGAGAGACATGACTAATGTGTCCTTTGTTGTAAAAAACATGTTCTTATGCTTTGCAGTAGACATTTATTTCCGCCACTATAAGGCAATGGTCCCTAAAGGTGCCAATATGCAATAAAGTAATTTCTGTTTAAAAGCTTTGGCCTTTTCCTACAGACTTCACAGCTTCCGGTGCCTTCCACCTGTTTTGTCACATTCTCAACAGCAATATGAAATGCTCGTTTTTCCTGCTTTTTTTAAGACCCATTCACCACTTTCTCCTGTCTTATTGTTCGGTCTTACAAAAGACATAGTGTCATGAGCTGTGAAGCTGGTTTTTTATTTGCTAAAGAATTCAGTAGATGGACGTAGTAAGACAAAGCTAACTACAGCGTTAAGATCTGAGTGCAAAATGCTGATGTACAGCCAGACTTTGTCATACACTTTTTTCTTTTCAGTGAACTTAATTTGCCTCAACCATTGCTGTCCACTGCCAGCTAGACTTCTTTATTATATGTTCTCACCTGTGCATGGCGCATCATTTGAGGATCCTGGTGGCTGTACTCGTCTCCATCTTGAACAACCTGTCTAAATGAAGGAGGATGGGACGGTTCTCCAGGTGAAGGATGTGGATACGGAGGATTAGAGAGAGCTTCTACCTGACGTGCCTGCCTCCTGGCTGCCAGCAGGATGCGACAGTATGTGAAACAGATGGCTGTCGAGGGCAGGAAGAAGGTTAGAAAAGTTGCAACTAAGGCAAAGGGCAAAGTGACCCTCAGGCGGCACTGTAACGACGGCATTTCAGAGTTGGAGATTTGAAAGTATGAAGCTGGGTGAAAGGCGCTAAATCCTTGGACTGTTTCATTGACCATGCCATGCCCTGGGTCCTGCATTCGGCCCAAGCTGTGCCAGTCCATTTCAATGGGCAAAAATGAAGTCAGAGCTGCCAGACCCCAAGTTCCACCCACAAGCAGCAAAGCACGGGGAGGGGTCATGCGTTGTTTGTACCGCAGTGGAGAAATTATTAGAAGGTAGCGGTCCAAGCTGATCACGCACAAGTTGAGGATAGAGGCGCTGCAGCACATTACATCAAAGCAGAGCCAGACTGGGCAAAACCCTGGAGACAGCACCCAGTTTCCACAGAGCGCATTCAGCATTGCTGGAGGCATCACCACCAAAGCTACCATTAAGTCAGACAAAAATAGGGACACAAGGAAGCAGTTAGAAGTGCAGCGCAGTGAGCGGTGGGCAAACACCAAAGCTATCAACAGGATGTTTCCACAAGCTGTAATCAAAATGATGAGGGATAGCATGACTGCAAGCAGCCACGGACCACTTCCACTAAAGCTCCACACATCACTGGCATAAGTGATGGCACTTCTGTTGTGGTTTAGACTTGAAGTTGCTTCAGACAAATAAAAGGTTGTGTCACTCATTATAGGAGCTGTCGATTATCTGTTTGCTTTTGTTTTCTTGTTAGACATCCACAGTTTTTCATCCATATGAGAGAAAATGGTAAAAGATGAGAGAATGATGATATCCAGGTCATGTAAGTCGAAAAGTAAACCCAAGATTCTTCAGGTCTCATGGCAGGTCTTGCAAAAACCTCAGGTAAGTGGTAATGACATCCCCCGAAGGTAGTAATCCACTTCAATGATTGCTTCCCTTGGTATCAGACCAGTTTATGCAACTCCTTCAAATCTGAAGACATAGGAATCCATTCTAAAACTGCACATTTTGTCGACATCTAGCTTCCTCTAAGCTTTTTGCCAGTGTGAGTAATCCCGTGCCTTACAAATGTGTTTCAAAGCAGCATGTCATGATGACACACACTGGGGAGGGCGTCGAGAGGTGGGCTCCAGTATGAGCGAGAGAGACTGCGCTAAAGAGTCCGATCTTTTTGGTTTTCGCACCTGGTGGCTAATTTAAAACATTGCCACCAGATTTGGCTGTTGCTTTTCACATTATAAGTCTCTGTTATTGTAATCTGTAATCTTAAGAGTGTCTACAAGAGCACTACGTGTAGGAGTATTGGTGTGCTTTTTTCATCTTAAATCCTTCTAATCCCTGTATCTTCCACTTCAGTATGCCTCCAAACTCAGCCTGCTGATGCTGAGGACAGAACGTGTCTGAGCATCGTACTTTTAATGCATGCTTATGCACATTCACAGCCAATGTTAATGTGGAATTAATGAAGAGGGAGCATGAATATATTTTTTCACACAAAAGTCATTTCAGCAGATCTTTTTCATGTGACTATAATTAACTCAGTGTAGCCAGGATTCTTTTTCTAGTGTAACATTTGGTATTTTTATGGACCTTTCATGCAAAGGCTGCTCATTTTGTTATTTCACTTCATTTTATCAACCACTTTATCATGGTAAAGGTCGCAGTGGGTGCAGTTTCACCAGGAAACACTGGGTGCAAGGCAGGAATACCCTGGACAGGGTGCTACAGAGCACCCTTTTTTAATTACTAATAACAAATCAATATCAACAGTAAAATAAAATATTGGCATGGGAAAAACACCTAAAAATATCAAATTACATAGAAAAAAATTGTAATGCAACATCTCTATCAACACTACATGGCCAAAAGTATACACCTTTCCGTTTATTTTTTCAAGTGTTTTAAATGTTTTCTAACATTACTATTAGATTTAACACAAGCCAAAGATTACCATGCACACCAAGCTGCGAACAGCAGTGGTATAAAGCACATTGCTATTGGAGTTCCTAGCAGTAGAAAAGTATTCTCTGACATGATAAATCACATTTCACTATCTATCTGAGAACACAGAATGCATAGTGTCGACTGTTCGATGGACAAGAAATAATAATACTAATACTACTAATACTAATCATTTTCAACATTTAATAATAATGTAATAAATGTTTTAATTGTTGAATTTTAAAATTTAAATAAAATATTGTATTTTTTGGTTTGGGCTGGAATCCTTTAGTTCAACTAAGGAAAAATCCTAGTGTTACAGCAAACAAGCTAAAGAATTTCTTTGTGTCAACATTTAAATAAATTTGTCTCTTTCTGCTTTAACCTGGCAATGCTTCCAAGGACAAGATGAGGTTCAATAAGAATTTTTTCGTGTAAAAAAACCCCCAAAAAAACTATACTGCAAAACCCTTAACTACAACCCTACCCAACACCTTTAGCATTAATTAAAAACCAGACAAAAAGGACAGCCCAAAATAGGTGCTTAAACTTTAATATGGAGAACAACTCCATAATAATGTTCACAAATTAAAAATAAAAGCTTCAACAGGTAGTCAATTGCCTTTTAATGCATATTTCCACCAGATTATAGTTTGGTTATTTAATCATACAGTTCTGCTTCATGTTGACTTTCACATGCAATTATTCATAACAGCATCAGCTTGTATAATGAAGAGGTGCTTCAGGTTTGAAAACTGGCAAGAGTCACAATTCAGACCAAAAACATTATGACCCACAGGTTTAACATGATTTGAGTAGTTGTTGAATATTAATCTCATTTTTGTATCTCTCACTTTTATTCATGGACTAATTTAATAACATTAAAAATTATACAGACACAAAAACAGACTCTGATTATTGACTGAATTTAACCATTTATTAGTGCATTTGTTCTGTGATATTCTCAGATCCACATTATCCAACATCAACAATTTTGAACAATGTGATTAAATAAGGACAGACGATCTGGTTTGAACACAAACAGAACATCGGATGGTGAGGACAGGTCCACAGAGGCTGTTGTCAATCAGCTCTAAAATTAGCAAGACAAAAAAAGAGATGCAATTCTTTGCTGGTTCAGAGCTCCTGCAACAAAACAAAGGAATAACTGTTTTTTATATTTATACAATGAATCATACAGACTCAACTCGGCTTTCTAAACTGCACATGAATCATAAAGGCAACTAAAAATATGAACCATTTCGAAGACCTCTTTTGTGTGTGCTGCAAAATGGAATTTGGTATCTAAGCAAAAAGTGTCATCAGCACATGCAAAACCCTTTCCAACAGCTGTGTGTACAGTTGTATTCAAAGTTTTTTATTTTGGTCTGAGTGCCACACACTTCAGGTATATTTCCAAGTCACCCCAAAACAAAAATGAATATTAGGGATGGACTGGTCACTGGTCACATTCCCACTTTTTTTCCACTGTCTTGATCTGGATATACTTTGATTCTCTCCATGTATTCCTTTATGTATTCTATCTGTGTGCAGCTTAAGCCAGCACCCCAGCATTACATTAGATATACCTTATTAACTGTACTGTTTAGTAGATATGGTGCCCTCAGGTCATTCTGGCAGTTGGAGTAAGCCATGCCAAGTCCTGCTCCTGTGCCGAATGAAATTGGAAACGTCCTTCCTGTAATCACAGTTCATCGTTAGTGTGGTCAAATTCTATAGTGTATTACAGTGCATATGGCATGGATAAAATACTCACGTTTAAAGAACACAACAGAAAGGACAATTCCTAAACCAAGACCAGCACCTGCAGGTAAATAAACATTCTTTAGTTTAAAAATATATAACAAGAAACATTGTGTAGCTCGCTAACTTAGTGTTAATTACTTAGTGCATGTTCCATGCAACATACACTCACTGAACACTTTATTGATTATTTTACTCTAGACCTACCATACAATTACTGACTGTAGCCCATCTGCTGCTCTGTCATCCCCCTTCCCACACACCTTACCACACACCCCATCACCCTATTTATTAATTGAAACAGATCGCTAACAGGCAGATGATTATTGGGTTGTGGACCATTCTCAGCACTAAAATGACACATGGTAATGACATTACTTTAAATTGTATGTTGTTCTGGTAAGAGCATATCAGTTGCAGCAGTGTTGGGTAAGCCATGACCCACCTTTCCTTGCACAGGCTTAGCCTTTAGTGGAGCCTTCCATACCCAATCATGATACCCTCACCTATTACTAATTAATCAGCTTATTTTAAAATGATTCAAAACTGTGAAACTTATTCTAAAATATTCTGAAAACTTTTCACTCTTATTTTGCCGTCACAACTGTTGCAAGGATCAAATTTAACCTTTTTTTTACATTAATAAAATACAATCAAGTATTAAGTCATTACATTCATTCATTCATACTTCTGTCATTTACAAAAACGTTCATGAGAATGGACAAATCACAGATTAAAATTTGCACTGCATTTTACAAAACATCCCAACATTACTGCAAACAAATACATCTTCTTATTTATTATGTACCACCCAGTTGAGAACAAAACATTACTTGTGTAATGGGCATGGTGGCTCATGGGGGAAGCACTGTCACCTCACAGCAAGAAGGTCCTGGGTTCGATCCCCAGGTGGGACGGTCTGGGTCCTTTCTGTGTGGAGTTTGCATGTTCTCCCCGTGTATGTGTAGGTTTCCTCCGGGAGCTCCGGTTTCCTCCCACAGTCCAAAGACGTGCAAGTGAGGTGAATTGGAGATACAAAATTGTCCATGACTGTGTTTGATATTAAACTTGTGAACTGATGAGTCTTGTGTAACAAATAATTACAGTTTCTGTCATAATGTAACCAAAGTGTAAAACATGAAGTTAAAAATCCTAATGAATGAATAAATACTTGCTAAAATAACAACATGAAAAAGCTTACAATGGCTTAATGTGCCAAAACAATGAACAAACCTCCTCCAACCACCTATACAGTTAGTTTTTCTAACATTTCTCCTTTTACACAATATTAATTATAACTATACTATTAACAGAAGTTAGTAAAACACATCAAGTTTTATGTTAAGCTTTTCCTCGTAATATTAAAATAAAATTTCATGTATTAAAACAGTGAAAAAAATGACAATACAATTATTTACTTTTAAGTTCTTTAAGTGTTTATATACCACTTTTAAACAGTAAGCTGCTAACTTGTAGTAGGTTTTTGTAGATACTGGAAAATTACAAGTAAATTGATGCATTCTAGGGAACATGACAAGACATTTAGTTTACTCGTGTAGCAGTACATGTAAAGTAAAGCAGAATTACGAGTTTTACTTTTAGTAAAAACGCTTTAGTCATCGCTATTTAGACAAGGTTTAACACTGCATCCACTTTAATAACCACTGGCCTTAAGTGAGTGCAGTTAGCTTTAGCATAGCATATTCCTTGCGTCTACTCTAGTACCTTAAAGCTTGATTGCTAAGCTAAGTTAGCACAGCCCAGTTTGAAGGTAATTTTAGCATAACATGCTGTTCTCTGTTCCTGCTGATATACACAACATACACCTTACCGACTTTAACAGCACAGTCTGCCAGGCAGCGGTCCCATTTCTGTCCCAGCTCTTTCTCAGACATGTTTAATCAGATTTTATTATCAGATAGGACAGAACTGACTTTGAAGCTAGTGACTAAACTGCCATAATTTCCTGAGCGCTGTAAAGGTCACCTACAGTAACAGCACTACTGCCATCCGGTGGACACAGCTTACAAAAGTATTTCTTTCTGGTCGTACATTATTTTTAAGAAGAATTGCTTTATTTTTTCATTTTCCATCTGCTGCGTCTGCGTTCATGTCAGGGTCGCAGTGGGTCCTGTTTAACCGGGAAACACTGGGCGCAATGCAGGAATACCCTGGACAAGGCTTCGACCATCCCCTTAAGTTAAGATGTCTGATATCTGAACATATATTTATTAAAATGAGAATAACGGTGAAAGTGCAATACTACAGCTTGTCATGTATATATATATATATTCTATTTGCCCAGTGGGGGCTTGGCAGAATGATATGGAGCTGTTTCTAGTACTGTCAACAGTACTAGAGCATTACTTATCACCAAAGAGAACATGTGTCAGTATAAATAAATGTCAATGTACTGTACACATATAATAACACAATATAAATAGTAGATTAAATGCAAAGACAAGACTGAGTACAAGAACAGAGAATAAAGGTAAGTGAACTTGTGCAGTCATTTCATTAATGTCATTTATAAAACACTTGATGTGGATTCCACCTTCAGAAGTATTTTCACACTCAGTGGCCCCTGATTACTTACACAGCATTGGCAGATTAATGGAGTAAAACACGTCTGTATTTGAAAACAACTTCATAATGTTTTTATTTATTTTTAGCAAACATTTCTTTCTAATCAGAGACTTGAACACTGGAACACTGGGTGCAAAGCAAAACACAATCTTGGACAGGACCTCACACAGGAAATCACACTCACATATTCACTCGCATCTTTCACTAAGCCAATCCACATACTGACACAGATGCCAAATTAAATTCTGACATGAATTCTACATCTTTAAAATATTATTACTATTTTTTTTAACTTAGGATGGCCACCTCAGTTTCCATTAAAATACACATACACATTTACAGGTGCAATTTGTAGAAAATACAGTTACTGACTGTAGCCCATCAGCAATATACAAGTTCTCAGCCCCCTCCTATGTCATGAAATAATAGAAAGGGACCACCACCAATGACTAAATGATTGATGGACTTTTTCCAGAACAATAGTGAGATGTTTTTGTGTGCTATGTACAAGTGTTGTTGAGATTTTTAAACACATACATTTATATTAAAATATAAATATATACAGCCAACAGAATCCCATGGTTAGTAATGCAGCACTAACATAATCTTGAAGATAATTAACAGAAACTACACATGTAAAATGTACAGTCTTTAAATGCAAAGTAAATGACATTTGTTTGCCATGTGTGGGTGTACATGCCTGATGAAAGAGCCAGGAGGGAACATTACATGGTAGGTGTACCTAATAAACTGTCAAATAAGTATATAATTTGTATCAGTGTCTGTAAAATGTCTGCAAGGTTCTGTATGAAAATAAACTGCAAATGTATTTTTAATATTTCAAGATATTTTATTAATAGATTAAAATAATATATTTGGCATCTAATATGTTTGTATGACTTTCCTGAAAACAGTGGGAAAAAAACTATCTTTATGGTTGTAATCCAGGTGAGTACTGCAAGGTAAACAAGGAGAAGCTTACACTGAGCCCGAATACACACCATACACAAGCAATAACACAGAGATAAGCTAGCAGTGACCTGAGATGTCTCAATGAAAACCTTGTTTGAACCATAGCTATAAATCAAAACAATGTTTCATGTATCAGTTCTTGTCAATAAGTTTAGGTTGAGACTCTGTGTCTGGTTGAGTGGGTTCTTCTCGCTGTGGTTTCAACATGTTCTTGCTGATGGCCAAGAGGTCTCGCAGCTCCTTGTTTTCAGTCTGAATGGAAAAAAAGCAAATTCAGTACGTTTTATAAGCATGAATTACACAAGTAACTACACATAACTACAGCCACATGTAATGCCTCACATGAAATATATTTGTGACTTATATGCACAATTGTTATTAACTAGACATTGCCATGCACATTTTTGGAGGGTGGTCCTAATGTTTTGGCTCAACAGTTTATATGCTGATCATCTTGCAACTTTTGTTCCTCACACACTTTTTCTTGCCATTCATAAAACCCTCAACCACCTCAGCCCACCAACAAGTCACGGAATAACCTGAACATAGTACAAAACACTACTGCTGATTGCATGCTTTACCTCTAGTTGTGCCAGACGCTCTTTTACAGAGCAGTAGTGCTGGTCATCCACCTGTACTGCTCTTCGCATCACCTGGCCCATCTCACAAATCCGCTCTAGCTGGCTTTGCACCTCCTTTGCAAATGACAGGCAAAAGACATTTAACAATGGGAACACATTTTATTTGCTGATACAGTATGCTACAAGAGATGTACAGGCTGTATTCATGCCTTGAATCAAGTGTTTCTGGGTGGAGCGGGACTAAATGTGAACCAAATCAGAATGAGCTTGTTTTGGTAGATGAATGAACTAGTTGTTGTAGAATGAACATGTACCAAAAATGTCAGTTATTTGGAAATATTTTAAGCTGCAAATAACTGTTCTAACATAATGAGGCTTAATGATGCATTCTGCAGGACTGATAGATGCCTTTTAATGTTACTTTATTTGTTAGTGGCATTATTTAAATAAGTAAGCTGCTTTACATATAAAATAAAAAGGCTATATGTCCAGTGAAGCAGAAAAATAAAATAAATAAAAAAATGCCACATGCCAATTTGACTGTTAAGACAATTGGTGCACTGGACATAATGTACCTTTGCATGGTCCTCATGAAGATTAAGCATAGGCTTGGTGTCCAGCTCCTTCTTTCCCATCATCAGCTGAAGCATTTGTTTGCGGTATCGACCCATGATCAACTCCAGAGCATACTGGTGCTCTTCCAAAGAAAGCCAAAGTTCTGTGGAACAAAGTGAGCAAAAGGCAATAAACAAAAGCTCTGGGCAGAAATGTCTTGTAATCATAGATATTATATTAAAAACACATACCCTTGTTTTCTTTCTGAAGTTCCTTGATCTGGGTGTTCTCCTGGGTCAGCAGAATGTGAGGTTTGGATTTGGACAGCTCCTGATTTTCCAAACTTGCCTCTATATACTAAAAAAAAGAACAGTTTGCTAGTCAAAGTATTTTGGGTTGACGTTGAATGCACTCACCCTAATGTCAGTCACAAATTGCACACACACTAGCTCACCTTAAACCCTGACTATAATGAACTATTCCACAGGGTGCATGTAGTAAATACAAGGAACATTTTGGTATAATATTCAATTCTGCATCAGGGCTGTGTCTCAATTCGCACACAATATTCTACACAGAGGGCTTGAAATAGTAGCCTCACCATAGGTCTCGCCTCGAAATCTAATTTGTCACACTATTTAGGTATAGAATAATATTCGGGACACAGCAGCTCCTCTCTGCTCCGTGTGTAGCCCAATGCCTAAAGTTTCATGCTATATTATGTGTAATTAATGCTCCTTGTTAGTTTTATATTCATGTTCTCAGAACAGTAACCTCAGCACTGGTAAGAAAATAATTTAGCAAACAATGTGATATCTGGGATGCAGCAGTGTGTGCTCACTAACTCAGGAAAGCCAAATGTTTCATCTCAGGGAAAAAAGTACTAAGATACTGTTGCTCATGGCGTCTGATTGGTACGGTTCGATTAGGACGGGCGGCACAGCAAGAAGGTCCTGCGTTCGATTCCCAGGTGGAGCTCTGGGTCTGGGTGCTTTCTGTGTGGAGTCTGCGTGGGTTTCCTTCGGAAGCTCCGGTTTCCTCCCACAGTCCAAAAACATGCAAGTGATGTGTATTTGAGATACAAAATTGTCCATGACTGTGTTTGACATTAAACTTGTGAACTGATGAATCTTGTGTAACCAGCAGTTACCGGTTCTGGCATGAATGTAACCTAATAAAGGTTAAATGTAATCCTAATAAATAAACGATCAGGACGTGGCTGTATTACCACAGAACATCATTTCCCTGGTTTGAATAAACAGTGCCACTTGTCTGGGTTTTATTAGTATTTAATAAGATAACAGTGTATATGAAGACTTACCTTATCAGGCAGAGCATTCCCGACCTCCTTCATGCTGTGAACTCTGTGACTGAGAGCACTGGACTGTTCTATCAGACTTTCTGCTGCAACATCATGTTCCTTTAATCTTTCCAGTAAAGTCCGAGCATCGCTCAGCACCTTCTCTAATGTGCACGACATGTCTATAAATATGATGTTTAATACAGAGTCGGCTAAAATACAATGAAATATTCAGTATCGGGTTGATCTGACCCGGCTGGTAAACGCATCGACTGTAAACACAGATTAGCCTGCTAATGTGGTTAGCAAGAGACAATACAAGATTGGAAGTCTGCACCGTAATGTTAATTACATGTTTACATAATTTTCTATAAACGAGTGATTAATAATATAATAACGTAAAAATAACCAAACAGGCGAGAGGGAGAGTATTTTTCCTAAACTAAACAAGAAAAACAGCGGACTCTTCTGACGTATTTCCGCTTCGTCTATCGGCAACGTAAAAGTCCTGATACACTGAGCCAAATAACTCATAACTATTATCACTATGAAAGATATACAATAAAGACTTGTGCACCACACTAACTATACGAAAGACATTACAGCTGTGAGTTAATATCCAAGCTCAACAGCACCGGTACTTCTTAGCTTAGTCGCTAGTGTTAGCTGCTAAGCTAACTGCAGTAATTTCTGTTTCTATAAGCACTCTGTATTTATAACTCTTCATCATATCGATATTGTAATTCATATGTTTTTGTAAGTAGCTGCTCTCAGTAGGGTTGTAGATACATTCTGATGTTTAAAGCGGTCAGATTTCTTGTTTGTGGTGCTTTACTTTCTCACAACGTTACCATCATGTATCACCACCAAGTGGCTAACTCATACCTCATAGTTGTGCTTGCTGGGTGAATAAACGTGTAAATTTTTAATAGAGACCGGATATGTGTGTCCTTGTTCATTTAAATTTAAAAATAGATGCTATTCTGTTAACATTTATAAGCACAAAGTAAAAAAAGAGCACTTAGTCTTCAAAACACAAAAACACAGAATGAGCCTCACTGCGCATGCTCCGATTTACGCAACTGACCTACGTACCTAGCGTAGAGTGCGCAAAGTGTGCTCGGACTCTACTTAGTCAAGTCAAGTCACCTTTATTTCTATAGCACATTTAAAAGACGTGTGTCAACCAAAGTGCTGTACATTAAAATCAGGTATAAATATCACTCAACTATGCAACATTTAACAAATCATAAACATACATACAAAATAATATACATACGCACAAACATATAAACATGTAAATCAAATAAAACCACAAATTGACTCAAATGTCAAAGAAAACGAATTACTTTTTAAATTTAACTTAAATGCATCTATTGTGTGGGACTCCTTTATGAAAAGTGGAAGAGTCTTGGGGCAGCTACAGAAAAGGCCCTGTCACCCTTGAACCTCATCTGATAACGTGGAATAGCTAAGGGCAGCTGGTTAGAAGATCGTAGAGCTCGTGGAGTGAACACAGAGAAGGTGTGCGATATAGCTCGGAGCCAAGCCGTGTAAAGCTTCCAGACATGCAAATGCTGCGGCGGGATCCCGATGGATGTAACATGGGCGTTGTGCTGTTCCCATAGCAACACAGCGTGCGTAAACATCAGTAGGCAGGCGAGTGTTTGAATTTAAGCGCAGCAGCTCCGGTCTTGAGTTATAAGGCATATTATTACTGTATATGTGAAAGTATACGGCAGACTTTGAATTATTACCCGAGGCAGGGTAAAGTCCATGAATGAATCCAAACAGGTACAAAATTGCCACAGCAAATTCAGAGTTGGAGCAGGGCAGCAACAGCTCGTGTTAGGCAGGCGATAGTACAGATCAAGTCCAGAAAACTCCGGATGTAATAAAATCCAATTTAAGGATGAGTCTAGACTGAATGTTGTCCTCCCGTTCCTGAAGGAGTGGCGATAATCCACCAATAAGATCATTTACTAATCAAAATTTTAAAAAATAATAAAAATACGGTAACGGTAGCGGCAGCCAAATGCGCCAGCGTTCACCATCCAGTACCCAACAGACGCCGAGACCATCCGATGAAAAAAGAAACAGAGAAACAGGAGCAGCAGAGACCACAAAAAGACGAAAACAAAAGAAAAACATGACAAAAATACAACAAAACACGGCAAAACATGACAAAATACAGCAACGGCAGCGGAAGCCAAATGCTTAGGTATAATTTAAACTATCATCTCCATACATTTGCCCCCATTCCTGTGTGTGCAAAGCTAAGTATTCACAAACTTATCAGGAAGAGACAAAAAACCATAGACTAACATTAAATGTGGTTTGCGTTATTTCTTTTTCTGACAAAAATAAGAACTACATATTGTATGTATTTATAGGCTTAAATGCCAGCGTAAAGAGCTGTGAGTGTGTGATTTCTGCCCGATTGGTATGCCCTTTTCTAGTAATACCCTTTACATAATCAAATAATAAAACGGACGAATACACTTCTTGGCAACATTTTCCCTGCAACTACCCACTTTTTCATTTCTCAGTCTGACTGAACAAATGGTGCTAGATTCATGTAAGTTTTATGTAAGTTAATGTGTATATTTTTTGTAATTAATATGTATTGCAACTGTGAGGGACTATGCACCTAAGATTTTCTGAATAAACATGTACATTTTAAATAGTGACCGAATATATGTGTTCTTGTTCATTTAAAATATAAAACAGATACAAATCTGTTTACATTTATAGCACAAAGTCAAAAGAAAAGAGCACTTACTCATCAAAAAACAAACACGCAGAATGAGAGCCTCACTGCGCATGCTCCGATTCACGAAACTGACCTACGTAACTAGCGACGTTCGTGAATTTGCGTAGGGTGCGCAAAGTGCGTAAGATGCGTTCATACTTTACATATGTATAATTTACACTGTAATTTCCATAAAATTACCCCTATTTCTTTTGTGACTGAAAATTTTATATTTTATTAGTTATTTGCATTAAACTCATAAGTTTCTGCTTTCTTAGTTCAATTAGCAGAGGTAGAAGAGACTTCTGGAAGGTTTCTGAGGTCCAGAGATATGTTCACCTTGGCATGGGCACCCCCGCACACACAGTTTTGATACTTATGCATTCTTATGGAAGTATGCCATGTTCCTAACAAGCTGACTGTTCTTGTAGAATGATAAACAAGTTTGGTGTGGAAAGTCGGCCTGGAACTGGGTCGCTGCGAAGAGTTAGCCTGAAGGGGCAGTAAAGTGGGGTATAAATACTGCGATAGGGCGGACGGTATTCACCTTTCTCTCCTGTAAAGGCATGTGTGTGTTTGCATTATGATATTGGTCCTCAGCTAAGTAATAAATTGATTATTTTGCGTTCACTATTACCCCGGTTGTCTGTGTCAATCTTTAAGGGTTATTTTGAATTCCCATAACACTGTATAAACTATTAACTTAGGCTAACTTCATCTACATCACAGTTATATTTAATCAAATTGTAACTCACATAGAAATAACTGTTATTAAATAGGTTATTGTCATTTCCATAAAACACTTGAAATAGTAAACAAGTAGTTGAAAATAAGTGAAATTCTGATTCTGAACATTTCTAACAAATAAGTGTAATGTGTTGAATAAAACTGCTTCTTAGTGTTGCCCCTGGAATCACCAGAAGCGGCACATTTTTTCTTTACTTCCAAAACAACAGATTAAACCATCAGTTAATAAACTACCCTAAACTGGTTTTTGGAAGCAGAAAAAAAGAAGACGAAAAGCGATTCAGTTGGCAATGTATCATTTACCATCTTCTCTTCCTTGCAGTAACCCCAGTTAAATATATTTCTGCTCCCAAGTAACAAGTATTCAATGCACTTGCACTGCAGCTGAACATATTAAAATACATATGCATTATTTTTTTTATACAGGGGCAATAATAGGGCTTCAGAAAAAATATGTAAACATTAATTTAAAACTTCTATGTATTTATACATAAGTAGTATAAAATGTAACATAGTTTTTGAACAATCTGGCATTCCAAGCTATTTACTTTAACTGATTTAATTAAAACTTGCTAACATTTACTTTCCATTACAATCAGCATACATTTTTAGTAGTGATAAGACAAAAAAATAGTGAGAAACTATTTGACATGTATACTATATACAGTATACATGTCAATTATACATTTTCAAAGTAGATGATCTGCTGCATCTTGTGAAGAATTCTGTCAGCTGTGCACTGGCATCAGCATGCATGGGGACAGCAGCCCTTACCGGGAAAGCACATTCCCATTCCCACCAGCTGCTGAGAGGCAGGGCTTACAATGACTCTGGGTGTGCCGATGGTTGGTGCGAGACACCCGAGCAAAGCAGGAGGCCAAGGTTCGAGAGCTGCAGCCACAGGAGCCATCCTAAGGTGTGAAGGATAGTGTCAGAAATAAACAAAATACAAATGTCAAAGTTATTAACTTACTGATGCCACTCAGTGGTTTGGCTATTTCAGACTCTGTTCGTTGTCAAAAGGTGAATTAAATCTAGCACAAGGCTTTGTAATCTTTACAGACAAACACATGCTGTAGTATGTAACTGAAAAGTTTAGTGACCTTTAACACATGATGGCAACTTTCCATTAAGCTAGTTTTTCTGACGCTCGACAAAGGCCACAGAGCTTTCTGACTGACACACACAGCCTATCATCAACATGCACAATGGCAAGTACTGTACGGTGTAAGGAAAAGCACACTACCATTAAACTTCAAAGCAACAGAGTTGCAATCTTGTGGTGTGGGTGCTTTATTTTTTAGCAGTCCTCTTGTGTTGGACAGATATGGGTTTGGTGGATGCCTGAAGAATGCTGGCTACCATAGTATAAATATAACACTGTGGGTCTGTTAGCTATCATAGTATTAATATAACAGCTATTGGCTGACATCGTATAAATAACAGCCTGGGCTGTTTTTGGTCATCTGGGCTGCTTCAGTGACGGGAAAACCTAAAAGTATATCACACATCGACATTCAACATTTTTTTCCTTTTATTTTTGTGAGAGTTTGGTATGTAAGCATTTAACTAACCTACAAAGTACCCTGAACTTAAACCCATCCAACACCTTAAAAATTAATTGGATTGTCAACTGTGAGCCAGTTCTTAAGTTATCATTAGTGACCAAACCTTAGTAATGCTCTGATGTAAATGAAAATAATCTTTTTTGTCATTGAGTAGTAACTGACCTCACAAATGCTTTTTTGACTAAATGGTCCCAAATTACTTCAAAAATGCTTCAAAAAATTGTGGAAAGCCTTGACTTGTATATATGCCTTTGGTTTTAGATTGGGATGTCAAAAAAGCTAATGGTATTGTATTCACCTACCTCCAGAGTAACAGTGCCAAAACCCTTGTCCTTACTTTTGGGTGTCTTGGTTTGGTTTCGGCATTGCCCTTGTGTTTCTGTTTGGCCAGGTCCTGGTGCATCCTTCCTATTCTGCTTTATAAACCTGCGATTAACTATTCTGGTGACACTGTCATTCCTCACCAGTGGCACCCTAGAATTCGGTGAGACAGGCCCTTCTGCTTTTTTCAATCCAGAATAATCCCTGCGTACCACTGGTACTTTGTTCCCTGTTGGATTTGGTTTCTCTCCACGGCCACACACATTGTGGAAAAAGACTTGAACCAGGCCATACTTGTTTGTCTCTGCAGTCTTCTGGCTAGCTGATATATCACTGCTTCTGTCCAATGTTGAGCCAGGCAGTGTAGCACTTAAGCGGGCCCGGGCTGATGAACTAGAAGTGGACTGAGGAACACCCCATACACTTCGTTCCCTGGAAGTCTCCAGCCTGGTGGAAGTGGTCAAAGATGAGGAGGTGGACAATGAAGATGAGGTTAAAGAAGAGGACGAGTTTGAAAAGTTGGAGGAAGAAGAGCTAGAGTAAAAAGTAGAAGAGCTTGAATGCCTTTGACGAGGTTTGGGTGATGTAGAGCTAAAGGGAAGCTTTTCCAAGGCCCCAGACATTTTCTCTAAGGAAGCAGAGATGCTTTGGGGACGAGGAAACACAAATGAAGTGACTTTTGATGGCCGATGTTTACGTGAATATGAACTTTTAGAGCTTTCAGTCTGAAGTTGATCACTATTCAGTCCTGATTGGGCCTGAGTCTGGGTTCCTGTACTAACCACTCCAACAGCATGAATAATTGAGTCCTTTCCTTTCTGTCTTTCTAGCACACTGGCTGTCATTTCTTTCATGTCATCACTTAGGTTTGATGAGACCTCCCATCCACTCAGGGGCAAGCAAGATGGAGATGAAACACCAGGGGATTGGAAACCAGAGGATGAATTTGAACTAGTTGTAGCAAACTGACCCTCTTCTATTAAGCTTCGCCACTGAAATGGTAGAGTATCTTGCCAGTTGTCATAGACATTAGCTTCATTTGTATCATTAGATGGGGAATGGTGAATACTTTTTTCTTGTCTCTCCTGTTGCTTTAAAGATTCTTCATTTCCTGTTGTCATAGCGCTCAGGTAAATTCTGCGTGCTGATGGGGGACTATAGTAAATACGAAGAGTGGTTCTCTCTGGAGCTGTGTGGCTTTTCTGAGTAGTTGTCTTCTTTAGATTTAGCTCAGAACAACTGGGTGGCATGATGGGACAGTCCCAGGTCTTGTGAGGATTTTCTCTGTCCATCAAAGCTGCCTCTCGGCTCAGGTATAACCAGTTCTTCTTAAGTGTCTGTGTTGATTGGCTCTCTTTGAGATTCACACTGTGGATAAATGTACTAATTTTAGTCAATAACACACGTGAGTAATGTAACATAATTTTTTATAATTTATGATGTGTTTTTTTTTTTAATATTAAGATAAATCCCACCTATATGTTTCACATTCTTTTAGAAGCGTCTTGAATCCATTTGACTGAAAAAAATCAGTGAAATATGTTAGAAATGAATAAGACGTTATTGTTTAATCAAGTATGTATTAAGTATGTATAAAGTGCAGTAGAAAAGTTATTGTTCCTCCTGATTTCCTCTGTTTTTGCATATTTGACATAGAAAATAATCTCAGATCCTCATACAAAGTGTAATATAAGACAAGAAGAACATGGGAAAATGCTAACCACAGTTTTTAAATGTTATACAACAGCTATATTATTTATGTAATTCCCACTAACCTGAATAACTGGACCACCTTTAGCAGCAACAACTGCGACTCAGTGTTCTTTTGACTGAATAGGCAAACATTTCTACAAACACGCTACAGAAAATCTATCATATTAATGCCAATTGTTTTGGAATATTTTGTACAATAAGCTCATGGTCAGGTGTCCACATAGTCTTGGATATAAAGTCTACCTGCCTCTGGCATTTTGTCAATCATGATGTTTGTTCTTTGTGGATTAGTGACAAGTTTCCTTGAATGTCAATACCTTAGCTTCCATTATGGAATACATTTTCTCAGGAAGCCCATCTAAAATATTTCATATAAACTATATAAATATAAATGTATTTACAGTTCCCTGTTTAACAAGGAAAAATAAGAATCAACTGACTATAACTTTACCTCAGACAAGCACTCTTCAGCAGATCTTTTTCCTTGACGCCACTGCTGGAGAATCCAGTGCAGTTGTGATGTAAGTAGCTCAAGACTGTCCAAGTTACAGCTCTGTCCATTACTGTCTTTGGGATGGCAAATAATTTCCTCATCAGGACATTGCTTCACATCCTGCATATTTGTTTCCAGTATTTTTTCTGTATTTGCTTCTTTGTCTTTTCCTGATATCAGGTGTGTTTCATGGTTAGTGGGCACTGAATTCACAAGAACTTCTACCTTTGTGACAATGGTCTTTAGCTGGGCTTGCAGCACGTCTAGTCCATTGGTAAGGGGACTTAACATGGGGTTCACACCGCATGGATTAGATGAGCACTGGGAATCAACTTCCAGATTGTTGAGAACAGGAACGCTAGGGAGAAGATCATGGTTTAATATTGGTAAGAAACCATTGTTTGCTGGAGGTATTAGAAAATGGATGATTGATCTAACTAGCATAGCCTGGTCACGAACTGCAATGAAATCATCTAGGTCTTTCTGGCTGAGAACGCTGCCCTGCTCACATGGGACCTTTGTATTAAACTCTTCATTGTCACCAGAATTATCCTGGTCTTCAAAATGGTTCCTCTCCACACTTATTAGTTCCTCTCTGAGGATCTGCGTTACATCATCTAAGTGAACATTTCCACCAGTTCCCTCTTTAGATTTTGAATGTTCATGATCCAGGTCTTTTTTAGTTTCCTCATATTGTTCCACAGAGACAGGTATGGTTACTTCATCTTTCACTTCTTGGCTTAATCCAATTTTGTCTTGCATGTCATTCATCTCTGCTTTTAGGCCTCGGTTCTCCACTTCCAGCTCCACAATTCGACGGCTTAGCAGTGTGGCTTCTTCTTCCACGAGACGAAGATGATTTTTTACCTCTGCTTCATGCATGTGGGAAGCGTTAGTGATACTTGAAGTAGCCTGCGTCACATCTAAGTCACCATAATGCAGTCTGTATTTGGACAGCTCCCCTCTTAGGCTTTCACAGTCAACAGCCATCATAGTTAATTTTTTGCACATGAGGGCTGACTCTTCTTTGGCAAAATGAAGCTGGCATTTTAGATCTGCACTATCATCCTAATAAACACAGAAAATGAAGGTTCTTTGCTTTTATAAAAACTGAATTAAATATTGAATTAAAAACAGAACAATTCAATATTGCAAAGCTATTTGTACTTACCTGTGCAGTGAGCTTCTTTTCACTCCTGCTGTTTGTTGATTTTAAACTTCTTCTCTTAAGGGAATTCTGGGAAAACACCTATAGTGGAGTGAAAATACTTTATTTATTTACGTGCTTATTTCAAGAACAGACAGACCAAATATTTATTTATAAATTGTATATGTAATATATATAGGTTTACATTTTCAGGGTCACTTATAATTCCATTGAAACATTTTCGGAAAGAGCACCATTCATTATCAGTTTAATGCTGGAATAATTACGGTTGTGGCAGCAGAAACAGTTAATCACAAAACAAATCAGTGTCCATTTGCTGGTAAAGGTCAAATTTAACACAAAGCTCTTAGACTACGATGTCTTTATTATGTGGGTTTATTGATTGTCACAGACTTTACTGCAGAGCTGGATAATCTGGATGTGTGTGATTTACCCTGCTCATTACGATTAGAGTGGGCCAGCAGTTATTTGACATGAGTGGCCTGAGCTGAGCTGCTAGAATCCCTTTTTAAGAAAGTGTTTTAGGCATCCAGATCGTAGTGAAATATTAACAAACAAATATTTATATACAAATTCCAAAATTATGGCGGCGCCAGGTGAAACCCTGTACCTACAATTAAATTATTATATGAACCCAATATGCAGGATGCTTATCCAAGGTAGAACAATAATGTGGCTAAGGATCCACAAACCAGAGAGAAATGGCAAAAGTACAGTCCTGAAATAGGTAACTAATGAATGACTCACTTTTAGTCACATGCTAGCTTTAAGTGATGAAACAGACAGAGCTTTCTTTGTAGATGTATTTATAGGTCATTGCATGCCCTCTGTAACCCTGTATCACCTTCTCACTGGCTCACTTTTCCTCCTTTTTCCCTGTCTCATCTATCTCTTTTTCTTTTACCACCAAAGTAGGAATGACAGCTGTCTCTTTAATCCCACCCCTCAGATTGCATACTACTTTGCCTTGCCCAGAGAGTCAGCTGTTGGTCACACCCATCAAAAACATAGTCAGGGTCAAGGCCAGGCTGACACCCTAACTTTCTAGGTAAGGATAAGGATGAATCACTGTTGGGAGCATAAACAAATTTCAGTCACTTTTTAATTATAGATTTGCTAATATAAAAATAACTTTTACGATTCATGGACTATAACCATAGAGCTATCATGAGTACACCTCATCCAGAGCAAACCTGATGCTATTAAGAACACTGAGGGAGGTAGATGTGGAGGTTGTGCATTAAGTTGGGGTTTGCCCATGCATTTTATATTAAAATTGTTAAATAGCTACATATCGTGTAAACCAGGAGGCAGCACTGGGATGTTGAATGTATCCGACTAGACTTGTGTAAAATCCACTCTGCAAATTGCCAACTGGATTGTCATGGGCTTAGAGGCTATCATACAAGAAAGAAGCACAAATATAAACTTTAGAATTTCTGTGTAGAGGCTGTTATGAAGCACCATTTATACCGCTTTGGTTTTGTCCATTTCAGCCTCCAGGACCTGCTTGGCCACCTCTAGGTTTTGGAGTTGTTCTCGCAGCTCCTCATTCTCCCACTCCAGCTGAGAGCTCTTCTTCTGCACTGCTTCTAGCTCTCTATGCAGGCGAAGGGACACACTTTTTGCTACCTGAATTAGGACAGTTTTGATTTAGAGCAATATATAGAAAAATCACCCATTAAAACCTTACAGTGGAAAAAATAAGACTGTTGAAAGTGGCAATACATGGCAAATAAATTAACACATACAGCCAAAACAGCTTATATAAATAGCTTGAATGTCCTGAAGTGGCCCAGACTATGCCTAGAATTAAGCCTAAACATCTTATAAAGATTAAGAAGATCTGCCATTAAGAATGGGAACACAGCCAAAATCCAACATTTTTTATTGCATTTCACAAATGTTCCAAAAATATCACATTGGAAGCAGTTAAGGTGACAATAAACCAAAAGAGCTCTATTGCAAAAGCTGTATACTGGAACACAGTTGTTCGTACAGAACAGACTAAGGGTATCTGCTTCTCTCACATGCCTTTAAAATAGACTCGTCATGGGCGACCTTACAAAAAACACAGACAGCTGCCAAGAGATCGAACCCCACTGATGCTGCTGGCCTTGACACATGTATCCCCCTTTCCCTTTTCCTCTCATTCAAAAAATCACATTTTAACACAGACTTTAGTGCCATTAACCCAAATGTTAAATACTGTATATAATAACCAACTTTAATGTAATGCATATATTTTTAAGAGAAAATACTCTTGTAAATATTTTGCTTACAAGGAAGAAACAGTTCTGTGAAAAATAATTGTCCCATAGCATGGGACGATCTTCAAAGACACAATAAGAACTATCCCTGCTGTGCTGATGGGTGGTTAATGACTATAATGTTCCAGCGCTACTTTCTTCCACTGACTGGCTGATGAGTTTAAACCAAAAAATGCTTGTAATGTGAGCAGATTGCCACAAAACACCAGCTGGCAGGCAGAACACAGAACACAGGATATCCTCCCCCTTATATCGTAAAACAAAACTGAACCTCCTTTAGCGGAGAAAGCTATCATTATACATGTACATACACTATAATAGTTTTTAAATGGTCTATTTAAACTCAAATGGCCTTACAGTGAAATTTTATTACAACCCCACATTTGTGTTTTGATACTGTGGTTTGTCAATAAGAATAAATGAAAACAGTAAAAAATAAGCCACTTAAAGTGAAAGCATGCTGAATCACAGTTGATTCATTTACTAGGGCTTACAGAGCAACCTATTTACTGGATGAGTGATGTGGATTGGCATCCTTTACAGAGATGTTTTATGTAAAAGGAACATTAAATCAAGTAAATGTGAGTAAAATTGGTGGACTGACGTAGTTAAGCGGTTAAATGATACAATGAAAAGGAATGTTTGATACTTCCAAGAAGAAGAAAAACCACATTCAGCTCTGTTATTAATTAATTTACATTATAGGGTAAAAGGTATGTGGACATCCATCATAATTATTGAGCTCAAGTGTTTCAGCCACAACCATTATTAACAGTATAATTAAAATCTATATTATTAAAAAATACCTTTGTGATAACAATTTGGGCAGGACCCTATGATGTTCCAGTGTGGCTTGAACACACTCCACAATCTCATGGAAACCTATCTCAGAGGAGTGGAAACTGTTATAGCTAAAAAACCATCTTGGTGGGGCTCATATTAATATTCATGGTTTTGAAAAGGATTATCCATCAACCTCATCTCATGTATCTTATATAATAACATTTTTAATTAACATATGTGCAATTAATTAAAAACAAATAAAGGTTAGATTCTATGGTATTTATGTAAAAAACTTCCACAATATAGTTCACTAATTGGTGACACATTTGATTTATTAGGATGAACATTTTGTATATAAACGATCACTTTTATATTAAACCATATTTCCATCATGTTTTAAATACTAACCCGAACATCATGCTCCAGGGTACGGATAAGCTCGCCATCCACCTGGCCCGTCTGGGCAACACGTAGGCTACGTCTCTCAGCCTTGCGGAGCCGGTACTGCAGGATGCGACATGTTTTGTTGGCCTGGTCCAGCTGCTGCTTGAGGTCCTGTAGCTGGTACATGTCCTCCTCCATGTAAAGGTCTCTCATCTCCAGCATCTCTGAGCGCAGTTCCTCCATCTCATCCTTAAGGTATAGCAAATCAAAAAGCATATTCACCATGGCCAAATCATTACACAATTTGCATCACAGACAAATTACTACTTTAAACAACAACACAGTGCCTTCAAAAGGTGATGAAAATATTCTCTGAAACTCATCATCAGAATCAACAAATGTTTGTGGCATCATTCCAGCCAAACATTTTTTAAATAGAGAAATTTTTTTAATGGCTGAACATCCAAGAATATCTTTAGTCAGGCCTTGTTAAGTTGTCCCACTATGTTAACTAAGTATAAGTCCACAAATACGTTAATCTGCTTAATGACATTGCATAAGCCACATCTCATTAAGGTTGCTTAAGAGGCTGTGTGCTGCACGTGTCTCAGATAAAGCTTGTGCTAGCCCTCCTCCTCCCAGATTGGTGACATTTGTGTAAAAGTTTAGGTCCAGATGGTGGGAATTGGAGATGTCTGATTTTGAGGGGAAAAAAAGGTAAACAACAAAAAAACAGGTTAATGATGTCTGTGCATTGACAATCATTGGTAGCTTTACAACCCAGGGCTGAGTTATACAGAGCTATAAATTCCAGAAAAGTGTAGATGATTTAAATGCTATTTCCAAGACAAGACAGTAAGTGAAAGAGCTAAGGTGTTAATGAGATTGGAGGTGTGGGTTGTAGCAGAACCCTGTTATATATATATATATATATATATATATATATATATATATATATATATATATATATATATATGCAAACAATTTATAATAAAAGACTTAAAAGAATAAAGTAAATGGATAAAACGATGCTTTGTAATGGACAAGTGGTGAAAAAAGAATCAATGGGTAACAGCACATGACCTTTAGAACTTGCATTATGCATTTTGCTATGTGTATACAATAGGACAACACTGAAATTATACCTTATAGTATTTCAAAAATTCTAAATGTCTTAATTTCCCATATGTCTCAAACAAGTCCACTTAGATGTGCTGAGCCAAACTGTATACTTATGCTTTATCTTCTAAGGTATGGTCAATGGGGTATCATAATATGGAACTGTTTGCTAATTTAGGGCCTGGGCATCTTGCAATAAACAGTCAATTTAAATTGTTTCGAGAAATGAAAATAAATAATATTAGGGCAACTGCGGCAACAATGAAACAAATCAATAAACCAAAACACACTAAAACATTAACAGCCTGGTTTGGAAAAAATGGTCAAGCTGAAGTCTAATATGAGAACTGTTCATGCAAGAAATATCATAATGGTCTACAGTTCTCCCTTTCCATTATTCAAGCTAAGGGAGTTCCTATCACTAGCCTAATTAAATAGGTTAAAGAGTTCACAAACTTTTTTCAGCACAGATTATGCATAATCAATATATTCAACAAAGATGTGCAAAATTCAGTAGTTTGAGTTTTAAGATGATTATGTTGATTAGGAGATTAGAAGATTAGGTCACGTTTGGTAAGTAAAGAAATCTCTCATTCAGGTGTTCACAAACTTTTTTCTTAAAAATCGGTATTGAACAACGGACTGTATCGTAAGAATATACAGTATATACCCCACTGCATGGTGTTGTACCTTTAAATATTCGTTTTCTGATCTTAACTCATCGATTTCCTTCTGCAGGTCTTCGTGCGCTCCGTTTCCATCGAGCTCCCACAGAGCGCTCAGGTTCCATTGGCGGTCAGTGGAAGGGAAGGGAGAACTACTTCTCTCTCCAATACCAAGTGCTGGGATCGGGATTCTGTTATTCCGTGATGAACTGAGGTCGTAGCAATCAATTACTTTTTCTTCTTCCATTGCTGCTTGACTCCTAAAACTTTGCGCATGGTTATTAGATGCCTTATTCTCATCAGATGCGGAGAGTGATTTTTCTGAACCACTATCCATGGTTGTAGATGTATTACAGTCTTTACTCGAGCCATCAGGTCCTTTTCTCCGGCCGGACGTTTTATTGCGAGTCTTCAGAGATCCCGGAGCTGTTTGTCGGGCTTTCTCATTGCGTTTGGGTTCTTTTCCATTGACTGTGGGTTCAGAAATGCCGCTTGAACAGCGCTTACCGACTGATTTGTTATCAGCATCTTTAGTTTTGGATTGCGCTTGGTTCATAACGTCTGCGCAAACTAGAGGGTTGATCTTGACTTTAGCTTTCGTCATATGAAGCAAATTAAAGAAAAAAAATACTGATTAAAAAATTAAACAGTACACACAAACAAACAAAAATAACCAAGTGATCATGTATCCATATAAAGTCCGTACAACGCTTATTTTACGCACTGGCGCTGTCTGTGCTGTTAATCCGTTTTCGCACTGGTTTAGTGTTTAGCAGAGGAACTTAAGAAGGTTCAGCCCTTCTGTAGTGTAGCTGAACCTACTTTTGACAGATGTACCCGCCCCTTACAATCTCTCTTACTGGTGTAAAGTGATTTGATGTAGGGGATAATGGAACTGGTTGGCACTCTAAGTAGTTTGGCACTCCTTTGATTTATTTATTTATGAAATTGTTTAATTTATCCTTAATAACTGTTACATCCTGTTCAGGATTGTTGTGGGTTCTATAGCACCCATATACACATATAACTACTACTACTACTACTACTACTACTACTACTACTACTACTACTACTACTACTACTACTACTACTACTACTACTACTACTACTACTACTACTACTACTACTACTACTACTACTACTACTACTGGCGGGACGGTGGCTAAGTGGGTAGCCTCGCCTCACAGCAAGAAGGTCATGGGTTCGATCCCCAGGTGGGGCGGTCTGGGTCCTTTCTGTGTGGAGTTTGCATGTTCTCCCCGTGGGCATGCGTGGGTTCACTCCGGGTTTCCTCCCACAGTCCAAAAACATGCAAGTGAGGTAAACTGGAGATACTAAATTGTCCATGACTGTGGTTGATATAACCTTGTAAACTGATGAACCTTGTGTAATGAGTGACTACTGTTCCTGCCATGAATGTAACCAAAAGTGTAAAACATGACGTTAAAAATTCTAATAAAACAAAATATCGTTATTATTATTATTAATTCAACCCCATTAAAGGCTGTTATGCCATATGAAGAGACCACATAAGTATATTCTAAAGCCTGTTAAGATTTTGTATTGGGTTTTGCTCTGAATGTAATCACTCGGTGAGAAGAAATGTAAACAAGCAGGTAGTTTTCAGCTGCTGTTTTCTTAATCCTTAAACAGCCCTGCTTGATTGTATTCTGTATTAGTTTATAATAAAGCAGACATTTACATATAGACCACAGCATGAAAACCATTTCACCTTATAAACTTATAAAGCTTAATCACAAAACCTTTAATTCTAGCGTCTTAAACCACTGAGCTAACGGAAAGCTTCACCTGCAGCCACTCTCATTACCTTATAAGGACATGATGATTGGCAGGCATCGTCATGACAACGCTGTCCCCGTAGTTACAAGCTTATAAAGCAATTAGAATGTATTACAGGTGGGCTTACCGTTTAGTACAGTGGGTTAAGTGTCAGGACATTATCGACTAGACGAGACGGACCGGCATGGCGTGGGTTCGAAACTCACGAGCGCCAACTACCGTTTAGCGGTGGTGTCCTAGCAAATGTTAATAAGAGCGACGAGAGACTGTAAAATGTCCTGATATGTAAACCCACGGGTCTAGTAGTACTAACGGTAAGCATTTTTGCTTTCTTTTATCATTATTATTGTTATTATTAATATTAATATTAATTTATAAACAATGTATTTCTGTTAATGTGAAAATAGGGACTAAAATAAATATAAAACTAAACATAAATTATGTAATGTGACATCAAATAAAAAGTATATATTATTAAATAAACATTTACTTTCACAGACGGATCTATCCTGGTTAGGGTCGCGGTGCGTGTTTTTTTTTTTTTTTTTTGCTCTGCCTGATATCTTAGTTTTCTCTTAAATAACTATCAGTTAAAGGCACCAACTTATGGATTTGTTTTACAAGTGAAGTAAAACTTCATCCAGTTTTACATAGATAGAATAGAACGCCTTTATTTGTTATATATACATATACAGATGTACAGTACAATGAAAGAGAGGGTTAAGGGTCTTGCTCAAGGGCCCAACAGTGGCTGCATAGTAGAGCTTGGATTTGAACTCTCAACCTTTCAGTTGATTGCTCAAAGCTCTACCCACTGTCCCTACATCCTTTTTTATTCATTCATATCGGGATTTTATTCATTCATATCGGGATTTTATTCATTCTTATTAATTTCATATTGTGGCCGTCAGCCTGTAGGAGTGCCGAGCTGCACAGAGCAGCTGACAGGATGGGTATTTATTACAGGGCTTATAAATAACACATCCATACCATTTTAGTAGCTCCCGTGCATGTAGCGTTAAGACCCGCCTACTTCACTGTGACACGCGTTCAGCTGTCAATCATTGATCAGCCCGCCCAAAGAAAACAGTCTATAGGCTCATACAGCTGTCAATCATCCTGTCCTTGCGCAATAACACCTCCCCTTGTGTCTGTCTTCAAAGTTGGACGTTGTTATGCGTTTACCACAAAGATAATAACAGCGAAGAAACCAGGTGATGTAATATGTGTGTATGTATTTATTTATTCTTAAGAAATTGATTTCTTTCTAAAAATCCAAAGACGTCCAGTGCTCTGAAGTAAGGACTCTGTGCATCAAGCTGGTTAGCACTGCTAGCTAGCTCACGTCGAAAACAGTTATTTGGCTAGCAAGATTAGCCTTCTAACCGCTTAAACTGATCTGTCTCTGCTGCCACAGTTGGGCTAACCAGCGAAATTCAGGTCAGTTATTTTAACGTGATTAAATTAATTGCGAAAAGTATGACAGACGTGTTAAGTTCTGCGTTATCACTACTAACTTAACTTGCTGCAGTGTTATTGACTGTTTCTGTCTAGTCTATGTGCAGCGTATGGTCACAGTGTTCCCTACAGATATATATATATTTATATATACACACAAACAAGAAGATAATAAAACAATACGAAGTATATCTGTTAAAATAAGGAGACCAGTTGTTCCCAGTTAGTCCCCAAAAAAAGTACTGACTGTGCAAGGTAAGATGAGGTGTCATTTCAAAGATCAGTTGTGTAATAAGGGCAGAAAACAGACAGAAGGCATTATGTAATCTGAGGTGCCAAAGTACATCTTGCTGACTTAAGGGATCGATGCTGTGATCTGTGTGCTTAAGGGATGCACAATGTAATTACTTGCTCTCCCAATATTGATCTTTGCAATAGGGAAATCACATTATTATTGTCAAAGCCTGACATTTCTGCTGATCAAATGTTGACATCTGTGTAAAACTTATTACAAATTAGTTTAAAAACTGATGAGCCGGTGCCTTGAGGTACACTATGTTGCCTGAAGTATGTGGACACCTGGCCATGGCCTTGTTGGACATTCCAAAACAATGGTTATTAATATAGAGTTGCACCTCACAGCCTCACCATTTTCCATTAAGGTAGAAATACTTGTTTTTATAAAACTCTGATGCGCTTCAGATTTTGACTGGACAATATAAACTTGTCAGTTAACTGTTTACTAATGATGGCTGGTTATTGGTTAACTGGTTTGTTTATGGACTCAGCTTTTTATCCTTTTTCTGCTAGGTTCAGCTATTTATGGACTAAATAAAGGTGATGTGCTTTCAGGTTTTAAATGTTTAAATTTCCCTCTCAGTATCTTTCATTCACAATGAGTTGACTCCCTGCCAAAAAGTTACACCAAATTACAAAATCCTGACATTGTGTTTGTTTTCTTTTAGACAAGATCTGATCTGCTATTTCTGGCCAAAATGCTTTACTTATAAAATACTTGTAAATATTCATTATGGTGTACAGCAATTATTCATTCAACTCCTATAAGCAGCTCATCGTTTGTCTTTGCTCTGTTTTTACAGGATTCTTTCAGACTCCTGCTGCAGAGGAACAATGTTTTTTTACTGACATCATCATTAGTAACTGTACATCATGAACAGCGAGGAGGAGTTTTATGATGCGGAGACAGGTGAGAGTGTTGGTTTAACAACTCTTTAATGTATCGTTTGCGTTTTTTTTTTCTTGTAATTTTTTTTTCCTTTTTTTGTCATAGGTTTAGAATCTGATGACTCCTGTGAGGTCAGCTTTAAAGATGCCCTTGTGTCTGATGCCAAACGGACATCAAATGGACATGTAGCTACAGAGAATGGGGTGTCAAAGCGAAGGTATGTTGCAGGGTTATGTAACACTGTCAGAAAATGAGCTGATGAAATTGATGCAGTGTGGCATTTTGTTTCTTCCTGTACAGAACAACACTACCTGCTCCGATGTTTTCCAGACATGAATTCAGTATTTGGGGCTTTCTGAAGAAATGCATTGGCATGGTAGGGGAATATACTTGCTAAGTTAAGAGTAGTAAAAGGATATTGTAGTTTTAATTAATATTAGCTGTGTGGAATTAACCAGTTTAACCTAATGACATAAATTAGTTATGACTATGGTGATATGATGGTATTGTATTACTTCTGCCAACTCATTGTTTTTTTTTCATTCATGAATGCACCAATGCCTGAACAGGAGCTGTCCAAGATAACCATGCCAGTTGTTTTTAACGAGCCACTGAGCTTTCTCCAGAGACTTACAGAATATATGGAACATGCATACCTCATCCATAAAGCCTGCACAGTATCTGATTCAATAGAGCGAATGCAGGTAAACATTTTCTTTCTATTATTTGAGGTACTTCTCCATACACTACATGGCCAAAAATATGTGAACACCTGACAATAAAATTGTGAGATATTTTATTTCCAAACATGTTTTTATCAGAGCTTACCAAATTTTTTTTGTAAACATTTGTGCCTATTCTGTGTCATTTTACTAGTTACTTGTATACATTTTCATTTATTCACTGGACTTAAATATTAAAAAATTAAATATCAGTAAACTCTGAAAACTGGTGTTCTAACGCATTTGTAGTAGTAGTAAAAGTAAAAACACAATTATTCATTCTATAACAGTTTGGACTAAGAAACTGTTTAATAGCTATTAAATTACTTTAAAATGCCTCATTATAATTATTGTTAAACTTGTGGGTTTTCTTTGTCAGCTTGTTGCTGCATTTGCTGTGTCTGCTGTTGCCTCACAATGGGACAGAACTGGAAAACCTTTTAACCCCTTGCTAGGAGAGACCTATGAACTCATAAGGTAAATAATACACATGGTATTTAAGACGTCAAGATGTCATACAATCAATGAATTATTGCAAAAGCTATCATCTTTTCCAAAGTTTTAATTATAAATACTGTCATTACTTCCTGTAAATGTTGTATCTAGGGAGGATGAGGGTTACCGGCTAATCTCAGAGCAGGTTAGCCACCATCCACCGATCAGTGCTTTTCATGCTGAGTCTCTAAACCAAGACTTTTCCTTTCATGGCTCGATTTATCCTAAACTGAAGTTCTGGGGCAAGAGTGTTGAGGCAGAACCCAAAGGAACTATGACACTAGAACTGTCTAAGTAAGTGTTTTATTACAGTACTTATACATAACTGAATAGTTGACTGTACACATGTCTTTTAAAGACATCGTATTATAATAGGTAAATGCAATGTAACAAAATATAACTTAATTTTAAATTCAGGCACAATGAGGCTTACACTTGGATGAACCCCATGTGCTGTGTGCACAATGTTATCCTGGGCCAGCTGTGGATTGAGCAGTATGGAACAGTGGAGATAGTGAACCACAGGTAATGCACATTGTTTTTCTTACAAGTGAATGGTTAATGAGCATACCGTCATATTTACTTGCTTCAAACAGGCAGATGTTTTAAATGGGCTCATTAGTATTGCAGAGGTTTTAGTTAATTCATTAAAAAACGCCAAATGTCATCATCACTGTTAAAATGTAATAATGCTGTAGATTAAACAATATGTTTGCATGCATCATTTTGACTTCTGTGGATAAATATTGGCTCACTGTTTCTGACTAACTGTTTTTGCTGCTCATCAGCACTGGGGACAAGTGTGTGCTGAATTTTAAGCCATGTGGCATGTTTGGCAAAGAACTGCACCGGGTAGAAGGTCATATCCAGGATAAAAGGTGAGGTCACTATCAAATGTCAAACTGTGGATCAGGTTTAATAGTACTGTTGCATTGACTGTGACTGTTACAGATCAGTCAACTGTGTATTATTTGATTTAATACATTGTGTCCGATGCCTCTGTGGTTGTTAGAGGTTTATTTCCATTTGTCAAAATGCAGTAAGAAGAAGCACCACATTATCTATGGCAAGTGGACTGAGTGCTTGTACACTATAGAGCCAAAGGTTTACGAAGCAAACAAGAAGGCAGAAAAGAAGAGTGGGGACTCCAAAGAACACAAGCAGGTACAGAAGATAATCCTGACTAGAATTTTTAAATATTCTAAAAAAAATTAGGAGTATAAAATTTATCAGTCTAAAGTGTCTTAAATGTTTTTGTCTGTAATAAGGAGAATTATGAATTGCCGTTGTATGAATTTAAATTCTGACAAATGCAAACATTAAGTTTTTTATTATTTAAGGAACTGAATACCGGTGGTGGTGCTGATGATGCTGATGTTATGCCAGATATTCAGGAGACAGTCACCATGATCCCAGGCAGTACATTACTGTGGAGGATAACTCCACGACCAGCACACTCATCACAGGTAACTTCAGCTTCTTTGTTTGTGCCTCTGCACAAATGACCAGTTTTGATATAAAGAGTCGTAATACTTATAATTAGGCCTGTAAATTTACATGGATGTAGTGCTTCACACACCAAAATGTAATTTTTATATTTGGCCTAAAGACCCTAGTCTGTTAGACTGAATCTCTGTTTTTTTTTATCAAGGGTTGGGACCTACGTATAATATCATTGATGAACAGAACACAGACTTTTAAAATAAAAAAAATGTTCATATAAAGGAAATTGGGCAGAATTTAGGGATGATTAGTACAAAAAGTACAATTTATTTTTTTCAGGTGTGTTCTTCTAGTGAGCTTTCTAGTCTTCTCACAACACATGCTTTAGGTTTTGGTCGTTGTTGGGGGCACTGATTAAGCTAAACTTTAAACTAGCAGTCTAATTATTAACAAGATTTCATCTGGGTTTTTTAGTCCACAGTTTTCAAAATCTTGCTCAAAAATAGGTGGTATAATTTTAAAGAAAGAAGATTTGTAGACCGAAATTTTCAAAGATAAAGAGAATATTTTGTAATGATTGTAAATAGTGTGGTGATTGTTTAACACAGAATTAGGTTGTATAACTAAACACAACATAAGATGTCAATAGATAATTTTGCTTATAGACCTTTAGCTAACCACAGTATCCATGTAAGATAGATCAAACAACAAGGTTTCTGAGTCGCTCAGGTGGCACAGCTGTGCATTGCATGAACCCACTACTGCTGTGATCTATGGTTCAAATGGGGTAGTGGAGGGGTGGCCGAGGCCCTGCGATGGATTGTCATTCTGTCTGGAGTGTATTACTGCGTTGCTTCACATGATTTTGGGGAAGCTGGACATACTGCAACCCTGACCTTAAAACATAAAAATGATGACTCTGAGAAATGAGGTCTCTGATGATTTCTTATCAATAATATTAAAAGATCTACGTGACCTGTCAGCTTTTCACTTAAGATATTTAGGCATTTCGTGCTTGGCCTTTACTTTGGATTGTTTATCTACTTACACAGTGCCAAGACCAATGATGGTCTAACTAATAATGGTCTATGAGAGTTGCCAAATTGGAGAAGAGTTCAATCTCTTGATGGCAAAATGCAAAGTAAGAGAAAACCTCATTATGTGGAAAGTGTTTCCCAGTTCTATAAAAGAGAAAAATGTTCTCACTGGTTTATAAATGTTTCGTGGGTTTAGTGTGTTTTTGCATGGTTGCATAAATGATGCACAGAAGGTCTGTTGAGAGATTTTAATCTTTTGCTGCTTGTCAGAATTGAACATTAATGTACTCCTTGTTCTTACAGATGTATAATTTCACCAGCTTTACCATGACTCTTAATGAGCTGGAACCAGGTATGGAGGGAGTCATAGCCCCTACAGATTGTCGCCTGCGACCAGACATCAGAGCAATGGAAAATGGAGACATAGGTAAAGAATTTTTTGTTATTCTCTGTTTAATTTATACAATTTGCATAGGAATGTGCTTCATAGCTGTATTGTTTACTTTCAAGAAACTGCAAGTCAAGAGAAGGAACGGCTGGAGGAGAAGCAAAGAGCTGCACGGAAGGAACGTGCCAAAGATGAAGAAGAATGGTCTACCAGGTGAAGTCTCACCCCCATTATACACTACATTGCTAAAAGTATATGAGGTTTGGCTTGTTCCGCCACTCCTGTAGCTGACGTGCACAGAATTAAGCGTATAGCCATGCAGTGTAATGGGTTTTTACTAAAAATCTCATTAACTTCCAATTTGGGAGCACCTATTATAGATCAGTCCATATTTTTTGTCCTGTTTAGGGGTGAACAAACCATAAGCTTAAAAATGACCTCACTGGGCAAATGAATTCTGAAGGGGCTTGTCTAGACCCATCTTTTAGTTGCTTAAAAGCATAATTAACTAGGTTTAAAAACAAACAGAATTCAATCCAAATGTATGATATGCCATTAACTTGCACTAAACGATCACCTGTCTTGTACGTACATTAATTGGCCATTTCATGAGCTGCACTTACCATATGGATAGACTCTGTTGTTACAATCATTGTAGACTAGCTATTGCTCTGTTTACTTTATCAAGCCTCGCACATCTATCAGTGGAAATGACTATTGTGTGAAAAAAGTCTGTATTGTGTAAAATGTTGCAAGTAAATTAGGAGTAAATTATGCTGATATTGAGTTGTTAACCTATTAAACAAAAAAAATTAACAAGTTTGGCCACTTGACGTTTTTTAGGTAATTCAGATGAGTGGTTAATACCCGGTTCCCACATCACTATTAGAGCAGTATGAACTCCATATTAATGGCCATGATTTGAAATATAATGTTTAATTAGCAAATATTATTGTGATGTTTGAGTTCCTAGATTTTTCTGGCCATGTAGCAGAATTGTATGCTTTTTTTTAAACAATTTGGCATCCTATTTTTACAGATGGTTCAATCAAGGCACCAATCCTTATACAGGAACATCAGACTGGATCTTTACAGGTGGTTACTTTGACAGAAATTACTCGGACCTCCACAACATCTACTGATTGCCTGGAAAATGAGAAGGATTTGCTATACCTCTGGTCTCTGCATCAACAATTTGTATCTGTGTCACAATAAGCTTTTTATTGTACCTGTGAGGTACAGGTAAATTGTTTACTGGACTGAGTAACAAAGCCCCCATTATAACCGATATATTTACAATTAAATCTGTAATTCGGCTCTCAGTATGACCGAATGTATTTATTTTTTAAGGTAGGAAATGCACATCTTTTTCATGTAAGATCTCTTGTGGAAGATACTGTGTAGGCCTCAGTTCATGTCTAATAATTATAAATGTTTATGCACAAAGTGTAATCCAGATAATCTATCATGCTAATTATACTCAGGTGTTTTATGGTTACAGTGTGTATGTGATGGCTGGGCTGCTCTAACAGAAGAAATATTTTATATAACTTATGGGAGGCATGTCATATATGAGAGGCTTTTTAGGCAAATATTTTATCAATATATTAAAAACCTTACCTAGAAATGTGACTTTTTTTTTTTAAACATTCAGATATCCAGTAAATTATTCTTATTAGTAGATAATACGTTTATTATTTTCAGATGTATCACGTCTGAGAGGGCTTTTCAGTGTAGGTTTTCATTAATCTATGTTGATACTAAACATTGTACTAAAGGTTGCATGCTCATTCCTCACATGCATGTTCAACAATGAATAAAATCTGGTTGATTATTTTTTGACTAAGCAAATATGAAAGCTGCTAATAACAATGTTTACTTTGTAAATTAGGAGTTTTAATAGTATAGTAGTTAATTAACACATTAACAACAGAGAAGCCTATTGCAGCATTACATTTACATTTTGAGTTATGGTTGCCAAAGTGACACTTTTGCGTGGAAACTAAAGCCATAGAACTCATCAGGACTGCATGTGTGTTTATAGTAGAACACACGAATGCACAGGCTTTTATGAAGATGGGTGCTAATATATTTGTTTTTAGCACTAGTGGCTAATGAATGCTTCACCTCAACTTGCATACAAATGTAATATTCTATTAAAGATGTTTTAAATGTGTGTTTACTGGACAGTCTATAAGTACAAGTGCTTTAGTGCTGCTTGCCATAGTCTGAACAGAACATTTTAATTTCTGTGACTAACGTTTATTATAAAGTTTGTAAGCCTAAAATACATGTAGTCAAGACAAACAGAAATAGAGCACTACCAAATAAACTCAGTGGATTTTAAAAGGTAATGAGTTCATGTTATAATAAACAAGATGCTGTGTGTTTCCCCCTCACACATAAATAAACTATGCAAACGTGTATCAGAATGTCTTTAAGCTACACATTTTAGAAGAAATGTCAAAGAAATTATTTGTAAGACTTTGTCATTAGCTTTTTGCGTTGGTTTTGATCATCTTCATATACACTATATATAGTGTATATGAAGATGCTAGTGTGTGGCTATGACAAATAAAAGGAAAGCTCTTTGAATGCGGTGCATGTTTGCCTTAACATGAGAGAAGTACAGAACATCAGTTTAGTCAGTATATTTTGGTTATACGCCTCAGTTTAATTATTACTTAGTTTTATTCCATTAAATTAAAGTGTTGTTTTTTTTAATAAAGTTCTATATTTACTTCAACAAAAAGTTGCTGAGTAACAAAGCCCTCTGAAATAATGTTGAGGATGTTCTTCTGTATGTTATTACTGTTAATGTGATATATGAGGGAAACCTTTGTCAGATCCCACATCCCAAATCTACCAAATCAGACCTAATTGACATAAATTTATTAACAATATTATACAACTGTGGTATTTTAAAAGGAAAATATTAACTGTGATATGAATGTTTAGCATCAAAACTTGTGTGTCACTGATCATGGACATGCCATATTACATTAGCCTATGGTAGTAGCGCTTACTATTGTATAGAGCACATTAATTGTCACTATTCACATAGGCTGTCTAGTCTGATGTAAACCTCTTCATGTATAAACAAGCAATATTAATTGTTAAATAGCTAACCATGATTAAACAATTTAATTGACACATTTCTTGAATACACTTTTTGTTTTTGCTAAATATACTCTACAAACACTTACTAGTACAGTGGCCAAACCCTCAATTGCTATTGTAATAGGTACATATACTATAGGTACTATAATGTACTTATTGGCCATTTCATTGAGTACACAACATGGTCAAAAGTATGTAGACACCTGAGAATGACCATGTTGAGCATCCAGTTCAAAAGATATTGGCATTAGTATGTAGTGAAATATAACAAACTCCACTAATCATTTCATGAAGGTTTTCCACAAAATTTCTGCTTGTAGGAATTTGAGTCCATTTACTCTAAAGAACATTCATTAGGTCAGGCAGTCACCTATTCATTATTTTAAACAAATTATTTTTGTGTAATTCAAGAATTGTGAGAGGTGTTCACATACTTTTGACTATATGCTTTCATGGAGGTGCTTACTGAATGTATATGCTTACTGACTCAAGCCTGCTTATAACTGAAATGGGGCCACTATAGGCCTCTTAAAGCCGTAATTATGCATCATTATGGAGATGGACCATTCTTAACACAGCAGTGCCACTGATGCAGTAATGGCCTATTAGTTTTTATTAGACTTAGCAGTTTTGTTGGCGCTTTTAACTCAACACTTATGGCCACATAATTAGACAAACTTACCTTCTTTATACTGTTTGTAGTTGAATAGCTCTTTTTAATGCACATTTTGTTGGTAGTTTAGAATAACTGCTAAGTTGTTATTGTCATTTTTGACAAAAATAAAAAGAAACATTAACTAAAACGAAAGAAGTTTGTCAGTAATAGATTAGACTTTCATTAAACCAAAGTATCATCTTTAAATGTAGGGCTCAGTGGTGATTATGTGAAGAAGTGGTCAGCCTCCTGAATTTTCATTGAAAGTCTAGCAGCATCTCATCCATGTCTTAAAACATCCTCCAAAAAGCTACAAATGTCTAAAATGTGCAAATGTGTGGTATTTCACCCAATTTATTTTGTGTAATATGTTTTGTTTAATTATTTAGGATTTTTATTTCACTGAAGTTGCAAGTCTGTGGTGTAATTAACCACATACTGCCTCTACCACAACACATAATTGGTATGACTTGACCTAGCAGGTTTTTCACTTTCTACCAGCCTTGATTGAATCAAAACTTATTATTACCTCCTATATGTTATGTATAAATGTTTTTAAACATTTCCTAACACTAGCTTTGCTTAGTGAAATAATCAGCATTCTGGCCTATGGTACTCCATGGCATAAAAATTTCAGGGTTTTTGTGAGTGTTTGCATTGACTACCTTTTTTATGAAACACCTAAACATGCTTTTACTCAAATAGAAATCTCATTTCAAAAAAATACATCTTTTAAAGTATTAGTTTTTAGTTCAGAAAATATTCCAGTCATATCATGTACCATCTTGAAGAGCTTCAGGTACACTCAGCATTTATTTGCATGCCAAATATATTCTGAAGACGTTACTGTTTTATGTATTGTAACTGAATATGTTACTAAACACATGTAGACAGGTACATTTAGTATTCTGCAAGTTGCCTAACTAGAAATGCGGCACTAACAGCCACTGACTTGTCTTGTTTACTCGGACACAGTGACTTTACACGTTTGGCCAACCACCCTTGTGTGGAGATTAATTGACATATTATCTAACCAATCAATACGGCTAGAGTAACCAAACTGTCCAATCAGAATTTAGCCCCGCCTCTTTAGGGTTTTAGGGTTTATCGTTTTTCCTGTGTCACGGTAGCATTGAGAAGAAAGAAAAGTAAGTCATTTTATTTGATATAAGTTCACATTTTGTAACTCCAGCAGTATTATATGGTAGTTTATTGTTTAGTGCGTAAAATAAAAGTATCTGAAAATGTATACTCATTTAAATAAACATGTGGTCATATATCATTAAGCTAGCATGACTGGCTAGCAGTTTAGCAGCATTAGCATAAGACCGAACCAAATGTTAAATTAGTAGCATTACTAACATTACTGGTGTTACACTGAATTCACGTACTGTTTAAACTTTTTATTGGATGATTGCTTAAGGGATATGTAATAATGAGTTTATATAATATAAAAAATACTCCTTACCATCTGTAATAAAAGGCACTGAACAATAAACACATTTCTATAGCACAATTAAACCCAAAATATTACACTATTGCAAATTACTGCTAGTTTTTGTAACCAAACTACAGTTCCAGTGAGTAAATATTATAGTTTTCAATCATTTTCTGGTCAGGGTCACAATGGCTTCATTCTATTGCAGGGCTTTTGATACTCAGTTATTTGGGATCATCAAATTAGCCAGTTCAGTTTCTGACGTTCTGATGTTTAGCAATTAACAGAAAACTTTTTAAAAGCAGCTTAGTTACTGTAAGAATGTCCATAATGACATGATTAAACGAGTTTGGCATTGGGGAACTCTGACCTGCACAGGTCTTCTTGTTTAACATCAGTGCCTGACCCCTCAAATGTTCTTTTGACTCAGTGGGCACGAATTCTCACAAATTTGCTCTAAAATGTTGAGGAAAACTTTTCAAGAATAGAGGAATTGTGACTTGTAGCCACTAGCAGGTAAAAAGATGTGGCCTTTACTGCGCATATCGAAAAGGGCATAATAGTCTCAGCCCTCCTCATCCTGTGCAGAGGTGGTACCTGCAGCAATAAGTAAAAATTAACAATGAATAAATTAAGTGAAATATGAGGATAAAATAAAAAAGCATTGTTCTCATACACTGATGTGCAATCTTTCTGTCACCTCTCTGCAGATGTCCTCTGGGGCCTTATTTCCGAGCTTGGTGTCTGGGTCACGTGGCTCATCCAGCAAATACCTTGTGGAATTCCGTGCTGGGAAAATGTCCCTAAAAGGTAGCACTGTGACCCCCGACAAACGCAAAGGTCAAGTTTACATTCAGCAGACTGATGACTCTCTTATTCACTTCTGCTGGAAGGACAGGACATCTGGGAACGTCGAAGATGTCAGTACTGAGCTCTGTAGTACAGTAATGTGGCACTAGACAACACTAGTTACATTAAGCGCTAATGAATATTTAGCTCATGTATTATTTTTGTAATTGTATTGAACTATGCTCCTTGTGAATTTGTGCATTTATTGATCAAGGTGTCTTTTATAATCACATTAGCTTACTTTATAGTGCACAATGTTTATCTTTGTGAATGTATTGATCTGAATTATTGTTTCTTAATTTCTAACAGGACTTGATTATTTTTCCGGATGATTGTGAGTTTAAGAGGGTCAATCAGTGCACAACAGGTCGTGTATATGTGCTCAAGTTTAAAGCAGGTTCCAAGAGGCTCTTCTTTTGGATGCAGGTGTGTGATCAGTGACTGTAGTGTATGTTTATCCCTTGCTTAAAGACATTAAAAAAGCTAAACAAAGGCTTTAATGTTTACTGTCCATTTCTGTAGGAACCCAAAACCGATAAAGATGAGGAGTACTGCAGGAAAGTAAATGAGTATCTGAACAATCCACCCATGCCTGGTGCCCTAGGTGGTGGAAGTGGCAGCAGTCATGAACTTTCTGCTCTTGGAGGTGAATCAGTGTTTACTCACACATTCAATATCTCAGTGCTGCATCTACCTGTGCTTAGTGTGGGGCATGCGCTATTAAAATTATTGTTAGCCAAGCTATAAGCCTTGTGTAAATCAAACGTTGCTTCTGTTCAAACAGGTGAAGGTGGCCTGCAGAGTCTTCTGGGTAATATGAGTCATAACCAATTGATGCAGCTTATTGGGCCAACTGGACTTGGAGGTCTTGGTGAGTGAATGAATTACTTTTAAATAATGGCAGATATATACATTATGATGTACTGAAATACCAGTGAAATATATCCATGGTGCAATGTCCAACAAGGTAGTAACAGTAAGACAACTTCCTAACAGTTTGTATCTCTTTTTGTACCTTGTGCAGGTGGTCTGGGGGCTTTAGCTGGACCAGGACTTGCCAGCCTGCTTGGAGGTAGTGTTCCAGCAACCAGCAGTTCATCCTCAAGGTAATTGTTTATCATGTCATCCAAACAATCCAAACATGCTGTTCTAAACTGTGCTTTTCTGATGGTCATAAAATACCTGTGCCAGGGGCTTAACTTGGTCAGGGGTCCTTGTTGTGAACGATCTAAACATTCAAATGCTGTTTTTTCTTTCTTCAAGCTCTCGCAGTCAGTCTACTGCTGCCACTCCTTCCTCAACTTCAGCAGCTACGCGGATCAGCTCCTCTCAGGTCCCGACAACTCCTACCACCCCTTCTGCTGCCACTGGAGCCTCTCCTATAACCACACCAACAACCCCAGCTGCCCCCGCTACCCCTGCTGCCGTTACCAGCCCTACCCAGCCCATTCAGCTCAGTGACCTGCAGAATATCCTGGCAACCATGAATGTTCCTGCAGCTGGTCAAGCAGGTTAATGTTTAAAGAATTGTATAATATTACTTTTGTTGGGTCTGGCATTTTAAAGGTGCTCTACTGGTTACAAGGTGAACTACAGTGTAGCCTATAGGGCAGTTGTAGCCTAGTGGTTAAGGTACTGGACTAGTAAGCAGAAGGTTGCCGGTTCAAACCCCACCACTACTAGGTTGCCACTGTTGGGCCCTTGAGCAAGGCCCTTAACCCTCAATTGCTTAAACACTGTATACTGTAAGTCGCTTTGGATAAAAGTGTCTGCTAAATGCCGAAAATGTAAATGTACAGTGACAGATTTCTCTTTATTTGTAGTATTAAAAGACTCATTTATTATTTATGATACATTTGCTTTGGTTGTTTTAGCAAATGTGTTTCATTGTGGGGTTTTTCAGACATTTCTCCACCTTATTTAAAATAGTAAAACAGTAAAATATTGACCGTTGTACCTTCAATTGGATCTGAAAACATCATAATTTTTTCAAAAGACACCTTAAAGCTTTATTTACACTTTCTTTTAAACAGTTGATCTTGCCAGTGTTTTAACACCAGAGATCATGGCACCAATCCTGGCCAATGCTGAGGTCCAGCAGAGGTTGCTTCCTTTCCTCCCATCTGGAGAGTCTCTACCTCAGAGCACAGATGAGCTCCATCACACGCTCACCTCTCCGCAATTTCAGCAGGTTTGTACATTCTGTAGAAATCCATTTTTATGTATGTAGTAGTGAGTATTAGTACATATTTATTCTGCTTTTTCATTTTTAATCTAGGCTATGAGTTTGTTCAGCAGTGCTCTAGCATCCGGGCAATTGGGACCCCTGATGAATCAGTTTGGTTTACCCCCAGAAGCTGTAGAGGCAGCCAATAAAGGAGGCAAGTACACAACTCAATGCACTACATGGCCAAAAGGTCAAACTGTCATTATGCTTGTATGTGCTTGTTGATTTTTCCCTAGAACAATAGACATTATTATGGAGTTGGTCCAATACAGCCTCAGGTTGAGATTGACAGCAGTATTTGGCCACAAAAGCATCAGTGATGTTATACCAGGCAATAAAACCTGGCTCATGGTTGGCACACCGAATATTTCAAAGATTTTTAAATATGTTTTGTGGAGACTACTTTACTTTAATTTAAAACACTGATTTCACAAATGACGATTTGTGGTTTACTTAGGTTTGCAGGGGACTGCTGAGTGTTGTGTGGCCAACCACCCAGGGTAAAAATGTGATTAACTGACTTAGGGTCATAAAGGGTCCATTATGATATGGACAGTGGGAAAGTCACTAAGCCAGTGTTTCTTTATGAATATTGCATGGCTCTGTGCTTTATTGTGATTGTAGGTGTCCATGTAATGGTTTTATATTGTGACTTTGTTTTGCAGATGTAGAAGCGTTTGCCAAGGCTATGGAGGGCGAAGCTAAATCGGAGCAAGGGGGAGAACCTAAAGACAAGAAAGATGATGAGGAAGACATGAGCCTCGATTAGATCAGTCAATTCTTTATGTAGGTTAAACAGACTTTCAGCCTGAATTTGTCTTTTAGTTGGTATAGCTTGTCAACAGTGGGTTTCCCTAATAGCCCTGTTATCTGTAATTTACCTACTACATAATAAGTGCTTGGTTAAAATAAATAAGCTTGCAAAGGGGTGTCAGAGATCATTTTTAAACGTGTATAAATATCACCAACTGCAAATTATTTATAAGAATACTTTAATCACAAGAAAACAGCAAGTCACATCCATACAGCACAAAACAGTACCAACACAAGTCAGAACATTTAAATACAAAAGATACAGGTATGTGCTTGCAAGAAAAGTGTTATTCTCACAAAAAAAACTTATCACAGTATATGTAGTGTTCCAGCTTGCCATGTGACACTGTTCTACATGCCCTAATTACAAAGCTGGTGACAAATGATCAGAATACACAAAAGACTTATGGCACATCAAAGGAATAAACGATGTTTGAATTAAGGCACTTCTTCCACCAATAGTCACAGTGTGTAAAGTGAAATGATTTATACTAAAAATAATTAGCTATTTCTAAATGACTATTTACAGGGATGTTTAAAAAAGACATACAGTTTACAGAGGGTACCAAACAAGTCAGTACCCTCTCCCTGAGTAAAAGAGTGTATAGAAAAATACATCACGCATGCGTACCTTAAAAATACCGATACGTTTTATACAAGTATATATTATTTCTGTTCTCTCATAGAGCTCATACATGAAAATAAATTACACCAGACATTTAAAGTGTTGCTGCAAAATTACCAATTGTGTGCTTGTTGTTCTGCCTGGGCTCAGCATATGCTGCTCTGGCCCGGCCAGTGAATGCGGAAACCATTGAAAACCAGCACAAAGCAAGAGAGTGATTCCCTTTCGGCCTTTCCTCCCTCAGACACAGCTGGTTGTGTCTGTAAAATGCCCCACAAGGCCAGTGACACAGTTAAGTCCCGGGTCTCCACGGCTGTGAGCAAGCATATTCTACTGCTGCACCACCTACATTGTTTAACACAGAAAACTTCCAATGTTTCTGGTTACATTTTTATTTTAATTAGGCAACGTTGTGTGGCTGAAGCTCCACGAATATTACCTCCTCCCTACCTTGCACAAAAAGCAGCAATCCATTAAATCACGTGTGTGCACTGTTGAGCTTCAGCCTCTGGCTGTAAACATTGTTAAGTATCTAAATAAAACGAGTAAGCCTAAGAATGATGTACAGTGCAGTTATCAAGCCGGATACACACACTGCATCATATGCAACGCATTACAGTACATCACTGATGGCTCAATGAGATCATTTACAGACTCAGATATCATACATGTGGATCTGTTTTCTGTCATCCAGTGTCTGGACTAACCACCCAACCCCTATAACCATGGATTGTATAAACATGGGACAATTTAGCACCCACATAGCAAACATTTCATAGTGCAGTTCTTATTTTAAAGACTATATTATGCAAGTTCCAAACTATTTTTAAGTAAGTAATCAAAATACTTTTAAGAGACCTTGTGCAAGACACATTAAGATCACATAAATGAAGAGATTGTGTGTCCTAAGTTCAACCAAATAGCTGCTAGCTGGTCTGGTTAATTTGGCACTGCTAAGCTACAAAACAAAAATAGACATACACAGTACTGGCTCCTCGCACAAAAATTCACAGCACAAATACAAACAAGTAGAAGTAAAGCAAGACAGTGAAATCACTATACTAGGGAACAGATGGACACTCAATGAGGCCCAAAGAACGTACCTAAAACAGTAATCTTCAACATACAGTGCTCCATTTAAATACACTTAAATATCTTAAGATAAATATCTTTATCTTAAGATAAAACATTTACAGTCAGTCTTTCATGTATATATTGCCTGCAGACAGAATATGCAGAAAAAACAGTGGTAATAAATAAAAATGGTATAAAAACCTAAATTAAAAAAAAAAAAAGGCATAAGTTCAACTAAGTAAAAAAAATTAAGTTTAAAAAATATGCTTAATAAATGTAATAATGTACAGTATATCATAACCACAATATGTCTACCACCACCACCACTAATCCCACACAACAAACAATTTGTCAGTCATAATGAACAAGTGAAAAAATATGGAAGACAGAAAATGAAACTCAAAGCCCACAGGTCAGTATTCCACATTTCTTTAGGTTCAGGAACAGGAATCTATACCTGCTGCACCAATCTGCGATAATGTGGCATGACTTTGCTTTCGGGGAGGTAAAGAGCCATTTCCAAAGCAACCAAGACAGGAAACTCCAGAGGGATTAGCTCCAGCCGACTTATTCTGAAACGCTCCTCCAGCTTCTGCTCTCACACACACAAAAAAATAAGAATGGGTCAGAATGATCAACCAATCATCTTACACCAGTGATCTGTATCTTAAGGTACAATATTGTTATATTCTTATGTTTAAAATTAAGTGTTGTTATATCATGTACACCAAGTCAGTATGTGCTTTAGCCTTTACATTTGACAAAAAACCAGCACTTATAGTAAAACATTTAACAAAATGTGAGTGCTGAAGGGTCATGTTTCACAAACGTACAAAATGGGTGGTGCAGTTAGCACAAAAATGATTAAAAAATGTTAAAGCTAGTGCTAACTTCGTACAATTAATTCGGAAAATCTAATCCTATGTAGCATGAGCACTCGGGTGGTGCAGCGGTAAATTAATCTAGCCCACTACCGCAGGCATCCAGTGTTTCAAATCCCCACTGGTGTTACCGACCAGTCAGGGTTCTACATACGAACATGATTGGTTGTGTCTTGGCAAAGGCAACGTGAAGGATTGGTGTCCTGTCTGGGGTGCGTTACTGCATTGTGCCAATGATTCCTGGGAGGCCGGACCCACCCACGTACTGTACATGGTACAAATATGCAAAACTAGTTGTGGTCCTTTGAAGAAATTATTTTTTGCATTAAACTTGAAATAAGACAAACTGCAGAAGGTGAGTTTAGTGTTATGCTGTGATTTGTCCTGATTTATATATTGCCTGTGATTTACCTGTGATTTGGCACATTCATAAGTAAATGCGTGTTGTATAATATCTTCATATACAAGCTGCAGGAAGCAACCAGGTGTAAATTGTATTAATACATTTTTAAAAAAATACTTACATCTATCAGAAGTTTGACCTCCAGCTTCTTGAGATCACTACTGATCTTGGCCGCCAGCAGCACACACACCGCAGATACAAGTTTTCTGTTGGGCTTGTTCAGTCGACCCTGCAGAACCAGCTTCTCAAAGTACACATAGGCCATCGCTATGGTAACCGGCTGTAGCCCACACTCCTCGCTCATGGCAAGCATCTCCCTTTTCAAACTGAGTAAAAGACAGACAGGAAATAAACAGGAGAAACAAATAATATTTCACAAAATGTTTTGTTGAAATTAAGGTGCGTAAATTATGTTTAGATTGAACATAAATGTACAGTGCCTCTTGTGAGCTCATGTGGTGTAATAGTAATAGAGTCATGCCGCTGGTAACAGAGATGTCTGAGTTCCGGGTGTTTGAATCTTAGGCTGGGCTCACAAATACAAAAGGTGCATGGCATTACATAGGCCTGGCCATTATAGAGACGCATATCAGTGCAACACTGGTGCCAGTCCAAAGCCCGGATAAATCTGAGGGTTGCGTCAGGAAGGGGAACTGGCATAAAAACGAATGATCTGCTGATTGTGAGGCACATGGTTTGTTTTTTCTTCTGCTTAGAAAAAAAAAGTTATTGAATGACTGTCGTTCCTGGATGTTTTCACTTCACATCACAGCACAAATATGTTGTGTACATATTGCATATTTGATCACAATCATACCTTCTGATCTTGCTCAATGTCAGCTTAATATGGGGAAACTTTTCCTTAAATGTCTCATTCATGTCCTTCTTCAGGTCAGAGGGTTTCACGTACTCAATGATTGTTGTCTAAAAGAGAAAAACAAGTGATTAGTTTATCTTTACATTTAAGATCACATGATGTGTCTTTATGATCATCTGAGAACTTCAAACAAGCAGTGCCTGGTTTACAATGTGTACAAAGATCATTACTGCAGGGTATCAAGTGTGTGAGTCACTTCAGTATGGTTTATGCTTTCAGTTCAGCCTTTTAGGTACTTTTTTCATCATATGATCTACTGCTCATGAGATCATGAGTGTAACTAACATTCAGATAAAAGCTTGCAGAAAGCATTATAAAGTACCATCTATAATGAGTACCATCAATGCTCATTATAGATGTTTAGAGTAGGTGCTTATTTGGTGCAAAAGTTTGGTCCAGCATGTTTAGTGGGGCTGAGGTTAGTAGAAGTTTTATTTAACCAAGCTTACTCCATGCCTTTATAAAAAGGGGCACCCCTTTTTATAAAGGCATGGAGTAAGCTTGGTTAAAATAAAACTTTTACTAACCTCAGCCCCACTAAACAGCTTTGGAATGAACTGAAACATCAACTGAGGCTGAACACCAGTGCCCAGCCATGCTAACGCTCTATTTACTAAACGGGCCCAAATTCACGCAGACATACTTTAAAGTACTGTGAGACGCTTTCTCAAAAGAGTGGCCATTATAGCAGAAAATATCAAATACAGGTCACTATTTAAATACCATTTGTTTGTCCACCAAGCTCATGGTCAGGTGTCCAAATCTTTTTGGCCATGTGGTGTGTATATACGTAGTGTATCTGTAGTATGCAACCACTTACCACATAAGAACCGAAGATCAGGACTCGCTTGTGCTTTCCACATGGCCACTGAGGATCACTTAGCAAGTTTGGGTCATAATCTGCTAACTCATCCACACCTTGGAAAGCAGGGCATAATGCACACAGTGAGTAAAATGAAACCCCCTGCACCATGTTTATATAAATTCTGTAATGTTTCAGATTTTGTGCTTAACACACCAGCCTCTTGTCCAATGGTGGTGTTTAAACGGGGGTGTGTGAAATTCTTCTGGTTGTTCATCCAGTTTCGGGGAGTCTGAGCCGTGCACGTGTCCGAGGGCACGCTGCCTTTCTGTCTGACCAGGGCATTGGTAGGAAGAAGAAACTGGGCATATGATACTGTCTGCAGTAAAATAGACACACACAGCTGTAAGGAAGCCCTTTCCAACTAGCTCATTTCTGCATGAATGACTTCATGTGACCTGAAACACACACTGTATAATGCAGTGTACACTGTCAATACAAACAATTTAAATGAAAGGTTATGAAAAAAGCAGCAGTTTTTAGGATAATGATTTGAACTATATGTGTGGTTCATGTTGAGTGGAAATCAGTTTAAGTCCTGCTTTGATCTGCCCTGCCATATAAAACTCTAAACAGTATTGTTTATCTGTTTTCACATGACTTTAAAGCCTGAACTACTGAACAGAAGATATTTCAATAGACTTCAAAAAGTTGTAAACAATAGAATTAGCTACAAAGTAAAATCTAGCTCTGCTGAGAATTTAATTTAGGTGTGTAATAATCAAGCCATTTGGGAAAATAAAGTACATTTTATTTTTATCAAACCTAAAAACATGCCTTAAATAAGACTGCCCATAATTATCATGACTTGAACAAAAACGACAGTACAAGCATGGCCAAAACCACAACAAAACAGAAACCAGAAAGATGCTGATGAACTACTGTAGATCTACAAACAATCCCCTCTTACCTTTCCCAAATCCCCCAGTTCCACGCCTTCTAGCACAGGAACTGGATCAGCTGATCCACCTGATGGGTGCCTCTGCCTCTGGGGTTCCAGTTTTGTGTCACTGTGTTAGATTGATATCTGATCAGTTCAGTATACATAACATGTAATGTGATAAGACTAACATTAATTTCTGTACAGATCTGACTGGGTAAGTAAGGCACAGTTGGTGTTTAAAAAAGGCACTCTTATAGCTCGATGGTGCAGCAGCTGTTCAGACAGTCCTCTTGAAGATAAGCTGCTCAGACTAAATAAAATAGTTCATCTGTATTTTGGGAGGAAATGTCACTGTTAAAGATGTAATAAGGCACTTTTAATGATGACAATGGAGAATGAATTAAGTGTGGACAAATCATAAAAAATGCAGTATTTTTACTCCAAGTTTTCCCAATTTACTTGTTGCTAATTAATGCAAACTGGTGCATGTATGTTTGTGATATGCTTACTCAGAAATGCATTCTGAGAGTGGCCTACAATGGAAAAAAGCCCTTTTAACTGCTGTTACACTGCATAATTTTGGTGCATAAAGTCACAGGTCATTAATCCACCACAGGGCTCCAGCAATACTCCCCTTTCCCAGTCATAGCCAGTAATGTCTGTGTAGACACCCGGTTGGCCAATAGCACCTGAGATTGGATCATAGTGGTGGTGGGTTAGTGTAACAGATTGCAGTGCCACCCAAGTACCCTCGTTGAGATCTTTATGACAAATCTATAGATAACAGACTCACTTTGCCCAGTTGGTGATCCAGTTTTACACAGATTACAATATGTTAACATTGCTGTTAGAATGACAGTAGTATAATAGTTTATTGATTTGTCCATCCCTGTAATGAAAGATGTTCTGTGGTTGTGTGCAGAAGCGCAGTACCTGATGTGAAAGCTCTCTCCATAAGGCAATATAGAGAAAGCAGCACACAGAGACCGCTTGGCACAGATCACAAAAATCCTGTAGGGCACAAACACACAGAGCAGGTACACACAAACAAAGAGTGTCAGTCTTTTAATAAGCAGCAGCTACCAAACTTGTGTTGTTGTATGTCTGTTAACTTGCTGGAACTTGTCACTGCATAGGTTTACATGTAATATTAGTTCCATATTAGTGTATTTGTGTATGACCAGGCCAGTTTGTTTAAAGCCGCCAAATTTGGTTATTTACAGCATCATTAAAATGTGGGGGTGGACATTATCACCCAACATAAATAAAGTATCGGCTCACTTTGAATAAAGTGAATAAAGATTTATATAATAATATCTGAAGGGATAGTAGGGTAAAAATAGATAAGTGAGAAAGGAGAGAACTGAAAGCACTGAAAGAAAAAAGGCCATTATTGGCATTTAACATATAAGTCATGGGAGAAGGAAGAAAGCTGAAAAGAATTGTTGGTAATTCTGGAAAGTAAATGAAATAGTGGTTAGTGATCTGGCATGGCAAATGTTAGCATAAAAACAAATACAGGGTTAGCAATTACATGAGAATCATTCTGTTAGCATAAAGGCAGTAATGTTGTAAGCCGGTTTGTGATTTTATTTTGACAACAAACCTTAATTCACTGTATGAGTTCCCCACAGAGTGAAACAGTTTCTGCATGTCACTTTACAGTATTAATGCAAATCTGTCTAGATATTTACCCACTCTGTGTCCACCCATCATTTCTTAATGATTTTACAAGAAACAATATGTACAAGTATTCAGTCAAAAACAGCCACATATGCATCATTGACATGGCATCACTATGTGATACTGATTTTCCTTGAAAAAAGTTATTAAAAAATTGAGTTTAATTAGCTAAATCTCATACAGAAAACATACTGTAGAAATCTAAACAGCAAACAAACATTAGTTATGATTATCAAAATTCCAATCAAAATGTTTATTAACTGAGATCAAATTCACTTAGTCATAAATTCTTAAAGTGATTCAAAAAAGGACACAAAAGTTTGTTTAATTAATACCATTCACTAATCACACAATGGCTCTGAAACACTGCTGCCATGTACAGTAAGGAGGATGGTAAGGAAGCCAAATGTTTCACCAAGGAATACAGTTGGATATTTGGTAGCTTTTTGGGCATCACCAATTGTCCAAACCTACAAACCTACTTTTTTAGGCAACAAACAATGATTAAGTTTGTTGTAAAAAGATGGATGGTTATACATATAACACTGTTAAGCATGATGTTTTTTGTACCTTGGGAACATACGTAGATGTTTATCCTTCATACAATAACAGTAGATTTAAAGCAACAATAGATACTAAATGCATATGAGACAAATAACAAAGAGCCGCAATAGGGCATTGTCATGTGTTTACTTCTCATGACATTACAGGATTAGTTTTGAATAGTCAAACCTAATGACTCAGAGCATAAATCAAACAGAGTAAGTGTGTCTGAAAGAGAATGTATTCAAACAAACAAAGTATTTAAATGAGAGCTCACAAGCCATTGTGCACTCATGCAAGCCTTTAAGCCTTGACTACTTTGAGCCGTCTTACACAGACTCACCTGCTGCCTCGAGTGTCATACTGCCGCATGTTCTTGATGAAGTGCACCTTTTTGCTCACTCTCGGGCCTGGAGATCCAGATTGATTTCGTATTCTTCGAAAAAAAAAAAAATACAGCAAATATTAGTCTGTCAAATAATGCATGACTGAAATTAATAATAACTATAATGGAAAGGTAGACATAAGCAAACAAGCAAACATTTAATGCTCATTTGTTTCTTGTGCTGCTACTACTAATAAGATCATAATAAGATCATTTATATAATGTTGGAATATAACCATTGACGGTGTTCACAGATTATCTAGGTGTATGCGTGCTAAGCAAGGAACAGCCATGGTGTGGATAGCATACCCATGAACAGAGAAGGACCCTGATCCAAGAGCCACACATACACTGAGATATGTTGTAAATACAAACTGACTTACACAGACAACTCTTTAACCATAAATGGTGCCTCCTGGGAAACAATACACCAGTAAGCAAACACATTTAAAGTGAATAGATGCTATTTTCCAGTCTTTTTTATATATTTTATTTGAATTTTAACATCATGTTTTACACACTTTGATTATATTTATAACAGGACAGGTAGTTACTGGTTACACAAGATTCATCAGTTCAAGTTCTTTTTAATGTTAAACACAGTCATGGACAATTTTGTATCTCCAGTTCAACTTACTTGGACGTCTCCACACAGAAAGGACCCAGACCAGTCCACCTGGGAATTGAACCCAGGACCTTCTTGCTGTGAGGCGACAGTGCTACCCACCGAGCCAACTAATACTTTTTAAACTAGTTATTTTCGTAACATGAAATAAAATGTTATTTTACAACACAATGGTTTAAATAAAAGCCTAAATGAATCCCATTTGATGTGTGGAGTGGTTTATATAGTCTGCTATAAACGGTGTATGCTTTGTTTAATACAATCCGGCAGTGCTGGTTTCAATCTACCTGTGTGACATTTGAGGGGGTAGAAAGACAAAAAGCTGCATACTGATACATATACAGACATGCCCGGCTGTGCTGACAGGTAAACACCTCACTGACATTAAGTCGCAATACAGATGTTTACCTTTAACTTTAGGCATTTAGACTCTGGCTGTTAAAACAAATATCGGGAAGCACAGTGGCTCGGTGGGTAGCACTGTCGCCTTACAGCAAGAAGGTTCTGGGTTCGATCCACAGGTGGGTTGGTCTGGGTCCTTTCTGTGTGGAGTTTGCATGTTCTCCCCGTGTCTGTGTGGGTTTCCTCCGGGAGCTCCGGTTTCCTCCCACAGTCCAAAGACGTGCAAGTGAGGTGAACTGAAGGTACAAAATTGTCCATGACTGTGTTTGACGTTAAACTTGTGAACTGAGGACGAGTAACTAGCGTTTCTGTCATAAATGTAACCAAAGCGTGTAAAACATGACGTTAAAATCCTAATAAATAAATAAATAAAACAAATATCTATGTGCTGAATTAACTTCGTAAGATTTACCACTGACAGACCTGTTGTTGAAAGTTAAATTCATTAGTGGGAGTTTCTGATGGCTAGACTTACTGCTGGTTTAAACTCACAGATGAAGAATTAAACTTACTTCTTAATGTTTTATATTTTATATCTGACTATTTAAAAGCACAGTTGTTCTACTTACATCTGACAGTATACATTTACTACTGTAGATCTGATTTTTATCAGTAACTGACGGTTTAAACTCACCGCTGTCGTTGATCAGGCAGGACCGAGGGGCAGCTAGACGTCGAGCCCAGAGATTTAACAATGCTAATCTGCGGAGGTCCAGGGCTCGAAGAAATTGGGAATCCCTGTAACAAAGACTCTCTTCTCCCACTTTCCGAGGACAGCTCATTGTTGTTTCCCCCCTGACTGGACTCTGCTACATGTGTGGTGGGTACAGGAGGCGGGGGACAGGTGTTAGTCCTCGGAGCCCCGCTGTAAGATGACAGTTGGCTAACGCTGCTACCGCTGCTGTTGGTCGGCAGTGAAACCGCCGCTGGTCCCACTTCAGTGCTTTGGTTCCAGGTCTCTTTAAATCCATTACTGAGAGCGTACACAGGCCGTCCATCTAAAGAAATGTTATTTAGGAAAAACAGAGCCGCTTGTCTCCGCCGGGTGTCTTTACTTTTTCGTAAATGTTCTTTAACAGGTTTGTTTGTGTTCGGTAAAATTCCGCTGTGAGCACCGCAAGCAGCGGCCGCCATTCTACTGAGCACTCCCTGGTGCGCACGCGCACTTACACTCCCGTGACGTGTCGGTCTTCAACGAGTCGATTCTTTAAACTGACTCTTTTAGGTAAGAGAGCCGATTCGCTATGAAGAGCCATTTTAACACAAGTCAAACAGATCCTGAAGAGAATATAAATATTAAATAATAAACTGCACTAGTTTTACTATTCTCACTTGATAAAACAATAATAAACAAACAAGTAAATTACATAGCTTCTATGAATTTTTATGTCAACTTTAAAATAAAATTAAATATGGATTAACAACAGTAGGTAAGCTACATTTTAAGTGAACATACATGGACCTATCTGCTACAGAGAACACATCAAACCTTTGCACATGCAACATTTTGTATTTAATTTCTTTCAAAACTATTGATAAATATAAACTTCTTTTTAAATTGTTTCATCAGTCTTCTGCGCCATGTGTAGCCTGATACAGCAAATTTATGGGAAAATGATTAGCATTTTCTATTTTACCCAAAGGTTGTCAGATTTCTGACAGTTTGTATTGACAAGCCACATAACGAATTAAAAGCACTTTGATCCAAATTATGCTGTCACGTGGTGATAAAACTGCCGAGCAGTGAGTGTTTGATTATCCAGATACAATAATCAGTTCATAGTTTTGTTGGTAACATTACTGCCAAGCAATTGTTGCTTGTTTGGCCTATTTATTTTATCCCCTCCCTCTTCCCTGGGTCCTTGTGTGTGTGTGTGTGTGTGTGTGTGTGTGTGTGTGTGTGTGTGTGTGTGTGTGTGTGTGTGTGTGTGGGTGTGTGTGGGTGTGTGTGTGTGTGTGTGTTATTTTATCTATCATTGGTCTTAAGGCACAAATACAACAATTTATCTTAGGCCACCACATATTGTACTATTTAAATAAAAGGCTGTGTGTGATTAAGACAAATAAGAGATATAGGGAGTGATGTACTGATGTAAAATTATTAATAAACTTACTCCACTTAATAGGTTTGTGTATTGTTAGGATCTGTCAGTATTCCCATCAGATTCCTGGTAGATTTGGTCACTCACAATGTTTAATTCATGGCTAAGGCCTTTGCTATAATAGCTATTTAATCATATTAAATTCAATCTATTTAAGGCCCCACAATAGACTGGCATCTTGTCTTGATTTAACAATCAGCTATTCAGTTTAATTTCACATGATGTGTTTAAAAATAATTTTGTAGTGCAATGGTCATTATCAGAATCAGACATACACCAAAGTAGTGCTTTGGTCTGCCAGTAAACACATTTGTATTTTTTTATTTTTTTAATAACACACACATGCACGCACACACACACGCACACACATGGCTTAAGTCCAATATCCTTCTTAAGTAATCACAGATTTACATGAGCAGTGTAAGGCTTACATACATTAAATGTCCCCAAACATTTACTGCAGCATAAACCAGTGTACCAGTTAGGTATGTAGAGATCTACAATGAGTTCTGCAATATAAGTAGGCTTTGCTGAGGTGGTACAGCTAGCACCAACATTAAAACACAGTATTAAGACAGTTTTGAGTGCATAAAGATTAAGATTCGAACTTAGTTGGGTGAAAGAGTTTTAAAAGTATTCATGACTGAAAACTAAATACACTATCCTAAATGCATCAAGTAACATAGTCAGTTAAAATACATAAGGCATTTTTAAAATATAAAGTAACTGCCAAATGCTGCCTTTTCAAAATGTATCTATAACTTAATACAATTCCTATGTTTCGGATTCTGCATGTAAAACAGTATGTGTCTTTCTTTGGATGCACTGATTTGCTTATGGATGCCACAAACACCATATTATTAGAACATACCAACACCATCATTTCTTCTTATTTATCATGACATTCAATAGTTCCATTAACTTCACTGAACAGAAATTTAGGTTCGTTTTTATTTTTATAGCTGAATCTTTGATTCGGCAACATCTTTACAAAAATGTGCTTACATACCTTACCTTCTAAAATATAAATAAGTTTTTATTTGGTGCATTTTGGTATGTATTTTATTTCACAGACACATGAGAAAATTGGTTTAGAAACTGGATGTAAACGTTTTGCTACATACCATATATGGACACCAGATCCACTAAGAAAACAAAGATTATAAAATGAAAGACATGATACCCAACAATTCACATATTCAGTTGCATACAAATTCTAAATCTTTAGAATAACTTGCATCTATCATTCATAAAATATGGTTTAATTTTCAGCCGTGTCAAAATAATATACATATACATTTAATATAACAAAGACAAACACATTCTGTCTACACTAACAACACACAGTTGTACTTTTCATGTCTTTACTGAACAAACAGGTTAAAAATATGTAAACCATTAAAATTCAATTTATAAAATGTGGGCTGTAGTGGTGCCTAGCTCTAAAAAGGCACAGTAAGAATGATAGATCTGTTCATGTAAACTATGATCCCATCAAAACAGATTTCATATGATCGTAAAAAATAATTGTAGAGATGCATTATGCTGAATAAGGCTACAAAATTAAATCTAAAAACCTCAGTCCACAATAAATCTCCACACTACAAACTGCTGCCACAAAGTGAAAAGCATATTATTGATTTTATTTAATGATTGGATGTTACACACCTAAACTCAATAATTAGGAGGGGTGTCCACATACTTTTGGTTATATATGTTTACACTAGTATATAGTACCATACAATTAAATACAATATAACAATAAAATGGTTAAAAATTAGAATGGCTTAAGGTCAAAATAAGAAAAAACAATCAATTTATGAATCATAATGATCTGTTTTAAAATTTCATAAACCATGGCATGCGTCCTACCTCCCAGCTAAGACAGCTTTCAAACAATAAGGGAACAATGAATTCCTAACAGTACGTAGAAGTTTTACATCAGAATCTCAGTTGTAAGATTGCATAACCCAAGATGATGAAAAATGGTTTACAGGTTTCCAGCCTGAACAGTGAACGTTTTATAAGTGTAATAAAGACATGAAATGTAAGCAGAATGTTTTTGTTATTATTACCTGCATGAATATCTGAAAAAACCTTTTGGTCAATGATACAAAAACAGGTAATTTTAAGGATTTGCTCATCTATTCCTGTAGCTGTATGTTAGCAAAAAATTATATTACAGATGCACGATGAAAGAACATTTGTGTTTTATTGCTCATGTTGGTCTAGTTTTAATCTTCATGCAACCATAATGCTTATTTTTGTTCATTGTAATGAAAAAGAATGGCTCAGAACATGTAAACATACGTTAAGTTTAATTCATCGCAGATGTATAATAGATCAGTGGGAACCTGAAACATCTGAGCCCTGTTAGATTTTAGACATCATGTTAAATACTGCAGAAGTAGCATCATCAATAATGTAGAATTTAACCTTGAAATAAAATTCTACTTTTGCACTTTTTAGCCTGGACATTTTTAAAATGTTGCATAACTCTCCAGAATGGGCTAATGAATATTTATCCACGTTAATCTACTAAAAAGCTGTAACATTTTGGTCTCATAACTACCTTATAAAAATCAAGCAAATACATCATGCGGCCAAAAGCATGTGGACACTTGACCTTGAGATTGTTGGACATTCAATTTTAACACCATGGACATTAATTATAACCTCTTTGCAGCAATAACCTAAATTCATAATTCATCATACAAAAAAGAACTTTAGTATCGTTACTGTTCTCCTCATTAGTAAATGCCTTGAAAAGATCACACCTAGAGAACAGTGCTAAATGAGATCAGACCTTGACGCTGGACGAGAAGGCCAGGTTTGCTTTTCATCAAATGTCAAAGTTAATTAGTGCGGGTAAGGTCAGAGGTCCTCTGCTCCAAACTCGGCAAACCATGTCGTTATGGACCTCACTTTTTGCCTAGGTCACAGCCATGGTAGAATAGTGCCTTCCCTAAACTTTTGTCACAAAGTTACAAGTGTCCAATTTTTTTAATAATTAAAAGCAGTTTCCACATACTTTTGGCCATGTGGTCAAGTTGCAGTTTGTAACAGCTCCTTCGGAATATACAATTGAAGTTTTACATTGTTTTCCTTACCATAAAACTTAAAAGCACCACTATTAAAACGTAATGCACCATAATACACTGCCTTCCTCTATCCATGTTTCAAAGTTTCCATGATCTTTTTTTTATTTGTATATTTTCCATGGCTGTGTTCACAATGATATTTTCAGCATCTCTCAAAAATAAACTGTTGGCACCCAGGTGGCGCAGCAGGATAAGCCACTAGCACACCAGCGCAGAGATTCTAAACTCCTTGGTTCGAAACTCTGGGCGCCATCCAGCGGGCATAATTGGCAGTGCCTGAAGCAGATACTAATTGGCTACCGTGTCTCCTACGGGGCGTGATGACCAGACTATGTGTAGGTGGGGTCTTCAAACGCTGTGCAAGGACCCTGATTAGCAGACAGAGGCACCTGTGCAGAAGCACGGATGAAAAAGAAAGTGTCCGCTAGGGACTGCGCATGGGCCGAAGGAGGCGTGAGCAGGAAATATACCTTCCTCGAATGCAGTCAGGGATCCCCAGCAGTGGAAGATTACGCTAAATCGGGAGAAAAATGGGAGAAAATGCTAAAATAAATAGAAAAATCAGCAGGTATGATCTCTTAACTGAATTTACCTTATCATGCATCATGAAATCAGTTATTGAGATTCATGTCTCTGAAGAATATTAAGAAGAATCAAATTGTGGAAGTCAGCAGTCTTTTAAAACTGCACAATCCAGCACTAAACACTTTCTCTTTGCAAAATCATCAAGACTAAGTGAGCTAGCTGGGTAGAGTACAAAGCTGTATTTTATTTTTGCATATGGTTATGTTTTACCAGCTTAAACTGTATAAGATTACTTGCAAAATTTCCAGAGAAAATTTGAAAAAAAGAGGCTTACAATTGCTGCATTAAATCTGTAATATTGGCAGCTTTAAAGGGCGAAAGCGAAAGGGCTGACTGAAAAACGTCAGTGACAGCATTGTGCAAGTTCAAGAACTGGTGCTCAGCCAAGAGAACAAACATAAGTTCCATCAGTCACATTTCTAAAGAAACTGGACTTCATCAGCCAATCATTAGTCTAATTTATTCGTGATCTGGCGCTGCTACAGTAAAAGAATTTTGAAAATTAAAAATCAACATTTCCCAAGGTTATGGACAAAGATAAAGGTGTTTTTGTGACAGTGCAGTCTTTGGTTTGAGGCACGAGTTTCTCAGTGATGCTAAAACAAATAGATTTTCAAATAGATGCAGATGTCCATGTGAACACAGCCTGTCTGATTTAAGGTTCTCCTCAGCATTTATGTTCAGATTACCTGCGTAATGACCCATTAAACTTAAAACCAGAGCTCTATATGGGATGAATCGTCTTGCCCTGCACATTTCTGCACTATGCCAGCTTTATTCAGCCCTTGGCTCACCCAAAAATCTTGTCACCAACAACACTTTGAACCCCCTGCTGTGTCGAGACCCCACCAGAAATGCAGAGCTCCACTAGAAAAAACAGATATCAGAAATGCATTTGTATGTGGTAGCCTGCGGTAGGGGAACTGCATGATGTGTTGCTGGTGGGAGGGAGTGACCAAACAGCCTGCAGAGGTCTAACAAAAATCAGATCTGTCATAGAAAAATATATAGAGCTTGTTTCTCCAGGGCTCGGTGGGCAAACACAGGAACAAAGCTAAATGATGCATTCAGGACACAGAATAAACAAAGCAAGTATTGTGCAGGATTGGTGAGCATGCCACAAAATCATATGGGAGCAAAAATGTAAAATTATTATTTTCATTTCATTTAATAAAAAAATGCATTATTCTGTTCAGGGTCGCCATGGGTCTGGTTCCACTGGGAAACACGGGGTGCAGGGCAGAAATACCTTAAACAGGGCACCAATCCATCACATGGCTTTGAGCACCCCCTTTCAGATATAGCCAATCATGTCTGTGCAGACGCCTGGTCAATAGCACCACTGAGATTCAAACCTGGATCTCAACAATGGTAGGCTAGCAAAATAGACCAATGCACCCCCCAAGCGCCAACTAGAATCATTTTGAAACTGATCCTACTGCATATGTTTTTTAAAAATGAAAAAGACACTGTTTGGGAGCCTTCACACAGTGCACACCATAAAGTTGTTTTTTCTCACAGCCAGCATAATGCCAGCCATTACCACCAGCTGGCCCAGAGTAGCACACTACAAGACATTTACATTTATCCATTTGGCATCTGCTTTTATACAAAGCAACTCACCAATAAGAATACAAGAATACAATCCTGGCATATAACTAGGCAGTCAAAAACCTTGTTCTTAGAGGCTTTAAACCAACTCAAAACCTTAGCTTAACCACTTAGCTACCACTGCCTATAAGACATACTGTTCCTCCACTGATGGCAAAGATTAAAGAAAAAGGTCAGGTGTTGTTAAGACCTGACTAGCACTGCTTGTTCCCTATTTCCTCTTTCTAGCTCTCTTCTCTTTTTTGCCTTGCCACATGCTTGCTACACCTCCAATTATGCCAGGAGGGCCTGACTCTGCAGGTTGATGCATCTGCACCCTGCATTTTGGAGTAGGACAGCAAGTGGCCACTCATGTTGAAGTGGTGGTGGTGTTCACACCGTCGTCTCATATTCCATCACCTCTTTTGGTGTGCCCAGGCAGCGGTACTGGATTCTTGGAGTCCCCGGTGCTGCACCTTCTAAAACTAAGATGGTCTTGCGCAGCCTGCGGTCAATAAAATGGGCGTCCCAGGCTGGGTATTTCTTTCTTGGCAGGTCAATGCGAATAACCGGCCCCTCTGTCTTTGGAGTAAGGCGGGGTGCAGGAGTTCTTAAACCAGCAGAAGGGCGCACCTGAAACACATCAACCCCCTCTCCTCCTAGTTCCTGCTCTCCACCTTTAGTCCTCTGCAATGTCCTGGGTGGGCTGCTTACAACATCTGGAGCTGGAGCGGAAGTTGCTGTTGAGAGACAAGCCTCTGACACAGCGCCCCCTTCCATCGTACCACATCCTAGATGGGCAGCTGTCACAGGGCCATCTGGGTGCAACAGGCAGTAGTAGACAAACATAAAGAAGGTACCCAGGGCATAGCTACAGGCCACAATACAGACAATCACCACTGCATAAAAATCAGAGGTGTGTGAGCCGCGGTACAAATACCATGCCGTAGTGAGGGCCACATTCTCAGCCAGCACTATAAGGGTGTAGAAAAGCAGACGGCACCGTGTGGGTCCCTCGCGCACGCTGAACCAGCAGAACACATAAATGATGCCCACCATCATGTTATAGATGATCTCTTCCCACTTGGACATGCAGAAGTCGGTCTCGCCTTGGATGATCCAGAAGGTCATTGCACACCAGTGGGCAACAATGAAGATTCCAAAGTAGAGCTGGAAAATAGATGCGAATAGAGCAAAAGCTATAGCACGTGCCCCGACTGTAAACAAATGCCAGAGTATTTGCACCACCACTGCTTTGTAAGACATGGGCATCTTGTCATCTCGGGAGTCCCGCAGAGTTTTCTGATAGGACGCCATCATCCAGGCAAGAGACACCAGTGAGGCAGATGTAGATAGGCCTGAAAGAAAGAGAACAGGAAGTAGCGGTTAAATGTTTTTATATGGCCTATAATGAGGTACTGTAGTTTGTGGTTGTGCAATCAGTAATAACCGAAAATGAATGCTCATAAGTGCCAGGGATGAAAATGTGCGTAAATGGCCAAGGCTATATGGAATGCTTTTGTCACTACTGGTTAGTGTCAGTAATGATCTGCTCTTAATCGAATGAGAGCAAAAAATCAATATTAAGTATGAAACACATACACCCATAAAATAGTATAGAAGGCTCTGTTTGAGTGCTGTGGAGAGCTGTCATAAATGTTTAATCATTCTCTGGTGGTTCATCAGCTTAGCCATTTGGAAAAGAGGAAGCAGAGCTGAATGAGTTTTGCCCCATTGATGCCCCAGACAGAAGTTCTGTCAAATCCACTACCCTCTAATCCTTTACATTTCTGAATTAGCCAAGAGTGAAATATTATTTCATTGTGTGTAAATGAGAAAAGGTGGGAACATTATGGTCTTAACAGAAAACAAAATGTAAATACAAATGCGCTGCTTGCTAGGGCTGCAAGCAAAGATGTGGAAAATTAAGGTGTGTCAGATGCAAACAATCTGTAAATAATCTGTTAACTATACCTTAAATAATTTATTAGATATGCTTAAATCAAGGCTTGAAACTATAGTTTGTTGCTGCTAACATGGACAAAGAAAAAACAGGAACAGAGGCTTCCTTCTTGCACAGGCGGAGCTGGTTTTGATGGTTCTTGGATTGCATCTGACCATCTGGACACATTTTCCTTCTAGCACAAGGTAAACAGTTTTATGGCCTTGAAAACGAGACCACTGTTCCGTGTAATTTGTATTTGGTGCAGTAAAACTTTTCCTATTCAACAGAACATTAAACACAAGTCGGGAATATTGGCACTACTCTAATTCAGAGCATTACACATTTACTCATTGCAGCTACGTAAGTGTAGTTAATCTACTTATTAACATTTTTCAATAGAAAAAAAGAAAACTTGAAGTAGCTGAAAAAACCAACAAATACATTAGGAAAACATGGCAAACTCCAATAGTAACCTTAGCCTTTAATTGAACTGGCAAAGTCTTTCTTTTTATGTTTTTTTATCTTACTTCTTACTTATAGAGATATTGAACAAACACTCACACAAATATTTTTCTAAACTGTGAGTTACGTATGCTACCCATATCCAAAGCTGTATAATTAATTAATCCAATTGGTGCTCAGTACACCAAAGATTTCTTACTTCAGCTGATTTACAAATCAACTAAAAATCAGTTGCAGCATAAAGCCAGCACTGTGTAACTTTAATGAATGTTCGTTAATGAATGCTAAGTGTGTCTAAGTTTCTAAATGAGTCCCACTGTGCCAGTGAATACTAACCAAATACAGTCTAGCAATCATCTTAAAGATCATAGTTAGACTAAAATATAGGTCATTTGCAACCCTGACTGTAGTTAGTAATTGTGTAATCAATAAGTAATAAAACTTACAGTGCCACCTACAATTTATTATTTACTTTTTAGTATTACAACAAACACTTCAGTCTTAATTCTAATGAAGCAGTATTGGCTAATTTATCTTTACAAATCTGCAAAGTTAAGTTGCAGGAAGGAGTGGGCAGGTTTTTACTCAAAATCTCTCTTTATTGTGTGCCAGCTTCTGAAAAGCATTCTTACAACATGAGGCTGCCACTACCATATTTTATAGTGGGTGTAACCTGGTTTAAATGAATCACTTTGTTTTGTGGTCATTCTCTATCATACTAGCACCTCACAAATAAATGAATTATTTATCCATAAACATAGCAGATAGCAGCTGATTCATACACATCTTACACATTTGACAATCAACAAAAAACAAATTAGATGAGCAGTCAAGGTAAATATGAGTGTAAATGCTTTTTAAAATGTTACTATATTCTTTAAAATGCCTTCAGCCTTTTGATGTCTTTTTATTTTACCATCATGGCATAGGTTTTTAGACAGACCTGTGTAACACAGCTTACCTTGTAAACAAAGGAAACTGTAGGATAACCCACCTTGTAAAGGAAGGACCTGGCTGGCCTGGACCATGATGCTGAGCTGCAGGACAAGTTGAGGAGCGCTTTTTATGAATGTCTCCAACAGCCGCAGCATGCTGATATCTGCGCTTTCAAACATCAAGCGCCAGTAGAAGTGTTTGCGGCCGTGATCCCCTCGCCATTTGCTTTGGACCCCCAGATACAGCGCATGGACATACCTGAATACCAAACAAAAAAGCAGAGCTATAAAAGCAAGATTTAGAATGGCATAAAAAGAATTAGAGGAGACAGATTAGGATGTACCAGGTTTAGGTAAATCAGGTATTAGTAAATCAAGTTTTCATCATTTGAACTGGCAATATTCATATCTTAATATCAAATGTGGCCTCTTTAATAAGTACTGGCATCGTGTTTAAAGTTTCTTTTCCATTGCACGGTACGTTGCAGGACAATATGGTATGCGTTTAATCCAAACTATTTGTCCGTTTCCAATAGCACATGGGTACCTGTGAGAGTAGGAGGAGGTGAGGATGTAAAGGCAAATTTCACCAGAGTTTCTTCAATGCTGAGGCCTTTTATTAAATCCTTCTTTTTAAATCCGTCTTGTTTGCCCAGGGTGTATTCCTGCCTTGTGTTCATTGTTCTTGAATGGGCTCTGTTCCAATAGGGACCAAAATGTGGGAGAAGGACCCTAAACTAGTTAATGAAGATGACTAAATTAAAGAAATGCTACCATTGCAGCAAACTGAGTTTCTAATTCAGCATAACGTACTTCGTTAGTTCTGGCATGGTGGATGAATTAGTAAAGTTATTTTCGTACAAGGTTCCAGATTAAACTCTGAGATCTGTGTTACTGTCTCTGTTAATTTTTTAGCCTTCATTTATATACAATAAATTTGTCTCTGTTGACAGGACCATGACAAGTGCCATTATTTGTGAACAAGTGGAAAATAGTAACAACTGCATTATGAGAGGAAGCTGTAAACAGGAGATTGGCATGATGATTCAATTCTGGTTATTATTTTTTTTATAAAATAACTGTCCACCTCCTTTTGGCACCCTATTAAATGAACATTAGTGAAGAGACAGCAGCTAAAAAGACAATGAAGCAGCACACAGCCATGCTTCCAGTGCTGACAGAATGAATACTTCACATTTGACAAGTGACACTAATTTTCTGTTTTTGTTTGAGTCTGAGAAATGGTGAAGCCTCCTCCCTATAAGGATTTTTCGATTACTCTGGAAGCAAGAGCATTATTGGATTAAAACATTACAAATTTCAATGTTTTGTTACTTTAAAATGTTTTAGCTGGTACATTAAAATCCAGAAAGGAAATGAACAGCTTTTGCATATTGTGTATTCAAACCATCATTACTGCAGAAAAAACACATGGCAACAATCGACAAGCATTGCAGACGACGTGCCCTGCCCATTATTTATTTACTTAACACAAGCCATTTAAAGGCAATAATGTGAAAGCCCTCGATTAGTACATGGCTTCCACTGAGAGGATCTTTCCACACTGCCGCTGTAAATAAGCAGTTTCAAGGTTTGGCAGGCATTATTGATTTCTGTCTGTTGTGTTGTTTAGCAGTCCAAGCAGGTTCACTAACCCGATTGCACTCCAGTTCATCTCTGGCTTACAGCTGCCACTGAACATCATCTCCCTTCGCCAGTCATCAGAGAGACCAATTAACCTGTAAAGAGAGCTCTTTAACTTGTATAACACAGCAGTCCAATTGGGCCTTTGATATCTGGCTCTATTTCTTCTGTCAATACGTAATCTGGTTCTTTTGCCATTTAAATGATCACTCAGCTAGCCCTCCATAACTGCTCTTTTAGCATGATCAATAAAGCCACACAGGAAGTGGAACAAATAGTTGACACTCCAGCATTTTCCAACCATTTTTCTTTTCACCAAGGCTTCATTCATACAAATATGAGTAAACTTGAAATACGGGGATACAAAAAATACCTTTTTCCTTTCTGTTACTAATACCTGTTAGTACCAGTACTAACTCTGTGTGCTATAACCTAACTGCCATGGTTAAAAGTCATTTAACTGGGTTCATTTCCTGTATTATAGGTACAGACACCTATTGTGAGGCTGGATGCAGAATGAGCCTGATTGCAGGAAGCTTAACCAAGAGATATAAAAAACAAAAACAAAATATAAAAAACTGAATAATTAAATAAAAAAGTTATCAAATTCAAAAGCAAAACCAAACCATTAGCCACAAGAGTCCCACTTCGGAAAAGAAAAGCATGCCAGGAAACAATGAAAACACAAAGACAGACTCAATAAAAAAGAGCACTTAGGTACAACACCACCAGCTACCCAGTCCACCAGCCAGTCACAACCAAAATGTTCAACAAAGAAGCAGATGGGGGAACTAAGCAAACCAGTAGTTGCAAAAACACAGAAAGCTGCCATGCCAGCCATGGACAAAATCTTGAAAACAGAAGGAGGACACCTTCAGCAGATACAATACAAGAATAGCGCCTCAGAACCCTGGCCAGGTCCTTGGAAACCAGAACAAAATACACCAGTAAAAAGGCTAGTGGGTGAAGACAAAAAGCAAAAACCAGCCACAACCCTGACCAGGATAAAGCAGTTGATGAAAATGAAAAAATGATATTTCGTTGAGGTCATTAATAGCTTGTGGCCTGCATATAATTTCTCGAATGATATTTTAACCCTTGAGGAGAATGCTACATGATTAACTGCTTAATACACTACATGTTATATTACTTCAACAACCATTCATAATAATCATTAAAGCCATACCCTCATTTATCTTTCCAAAACACTCACAGGCTAAATACATGCGCAGCATCTTGCACATAGCCAGTAGCCTTACTCTGTCTCACATCCATTAACCACCTTATTAGATTCAATTTCATGTGACAGCTAATCCTTGGGCTTCTGAATTAATGACTTTTATTTTGCCCACATCCTCTCCCTGGAATTATTTTTAAATAGAATTTAAGATCCTGGTGCAGACATGCTGAGCATCGCTTCTATACATTGCCAATGGGAGAATTTAACTCTGAACCTTCAGTCACTGAAAATTATCGCACTATTACAGATGAGACAGTTTTTGTGTGTATCGTCCTCCCACTCATACTCCCACACAAATATTTGACACGCACTCTCTGTTTGTTTAAATCACAGTTCAACTGAAAATGAGCATGGTCTGTGGTATTATTTATAGTACTATTGCTGAAAATGTTTAAAATACAACATGTTGGTGTAATGTCAGTTACACAAACTATAAAATGTCTTTAAGAGCTGGTTTTATTTACTACAGCTAAGCCATATATTTATTTAATTAAACAGCTTTTTCCCCTAAGAAATGAGCCAAAACATTAGGACCACCACCCAAAAAATGTGCATGACAATGCTTATTTTATAAAAATGTGAATGTTTCAATCAGGGCTGATGGTAGTTACTCATAGTGCACATATTAAATGCAACAAAGGTCCAAACAAATGAAAATGACCCTGAGCATATGTGGCACCCACACTACCAGCTGTACCACCGTGTCATCCAATAAAAGGATATTTAAGTAACTATTAAGTAATATATTAAGAAATGTAGATTATAATAATGTGTTTATTTTTTATTGTTTGCCATCCAAAGAACTGGTTGCAAAGCAAAAATACTCTTGACAGGATGCCAGTTCATAGCAGGATGACACATACTCACCCATTCACTCAATTACTCAAACCTATGAATCAATCTTCTTGTTTGATAACCTGGGGGAAACCAATTATCCAAAAGAAACCCTAACAGATATGAAAGAAACATGCCAAAATGTTTAAACAATGACCAGAGATGAGGTTCAAACCCTGTGCACAAAGCAAGACCCATAAAGAAATGTTTTGCTAAGTGTGATATGAAGGGATTGGAATTGGAACAGCAGGACACCTATTCTTGCTCATGTAAGTAGCAGTTGTTAGCTTTCTGACTTTAGGGCAAACTGTTTCAGATAAAGTGTACAGCAGTAATCGCTTTAATGCCGTCCTGCGATGAGCCCAGTGCCACTGTCAGCTTTAATGGCATTAGCTGTAATTCCAGTCAAACAAAGCTGTCTGTTGAAAGAACGTGGTGTGCCAGCTTTATCAAAAAGTTTGATTCTAAGAGCCAGAGCTGAACTCAGAACCAGACAATTCAGGTTTAAATTAGCACAAAAAGAAAGCAATAGTCTCACTAGAGGAACAGGGTGTAAAGTTTGAGCCATCTGTGTATCTGTGGTGAAACAAAAAGAGGGCAAGAGAGAGAACGAGAGGAAAAGAGATGTAGGTTTTAAATTTTTAATTTAAAATTGTGTAAACTTATGTTATCAAAATTGCTGATATGTATCAAATAATATTTTCGGTGGGGAAGTGGGTTTAAAAATGTCCAATTGCAAGTGTTTATACAGTACATTGTATAATTTTTTTTTCACTCTTAGACAAGGATCTGACATAGACAGGCAATAAACTAACCCAGTAATGAGTTGAAATTGGAAAACAAAATTACAAAAGAAATGTCAAAAGTAGGAAAAAAAAGTATAAAATATATCAAAATATAAATAAATAAATTGTAAACTGTGTACAGTATGGGCAATACAAACTGTCAAAACAGTTTTGACCACAAATGTTAAAGGGCTATTTTTCTTGTCCTGTGTGTGTGCACCTGTGTTTGTGTACATGTGTGTGTGGTGTGAGTGAGTGAGAAAAACCCCAAAAGAAACCCAATACAAATAATGAATGCACCACAAAGTAAATGAGAATGACATAAACAACAATAGTGAAGACAATAAGCATTGTGACCAAAAAGCAGCTAAACTGGTCAGACATGCCTGACAGGCCCACAGCAGCAGCAACAGCAAACATCAATAACCTTTCTCGACACTGCAGATTAACCGATCACATAGCAACATGGCTCCATCACTATCAGTCACTCTTACTGGATGACATACATGTGAAAAAAATTATTAATGAATATAAAAAAAAAAAAAAGTTTCTAGCATCATGCCAAATAAAAAAAATGTGTGATTAGCGTATATGGTACTAAGTTGAGCAGTTATTTTAAAAGTAAGGAAACAAACTCAAACATCTTTTTAAGCACGTCTCTTCCCTGGTTTAAAAGACAAAGGGATTTTAGAGTATGCTTAAGGCGATTTCTGCCTGACAGCCTGAATGAGCAGATGAGTAGACAATTCTCTCTGGGAGATTATTGACCCAGAAGCTATGAGAGGAGGAGGGGCCCGGAACCTCCATGGCTAGAAGATAATGACCTGGCACAAGACAACAGGAAATGCTGGACAGAGATAATGTAGGGAAAGTCTCTTCACAACAATCTCCATAACTCAATCCCAGCTTGGGATAGCCCAGTGACTGTGGGTGTGGGTCCTGTAGAAATAAGTATTAAATATTACATCACATACAAAAGATGTTTGTATGTAGGGTTAAATTAACACTGGGATTAATCAAAGTCGAGATAAACACAAACCCTTTTGGACACACAAGCACTTTCTTTGCCAAATAATGAAAAGCTTAAAGTATGCTAGTGGCACTGTCATTCAGTCAAAAAGAATAGTAAATCATGTTTCAGACTGGCTCTCTTGCATTCATAGCGTAAATGCAGTAACCACAAGAACCATTTTGACAAGGCTGAAATAGTGACTCAGCAAAACAGTATAAGACTATAGGTTTTAATGACAAAGAGGGTTATTCAGCGTAGTTGACAGGTTTCCAACATGTGTAGATGCGGTGTATTAAACTGCACAACTATAATAAAGCTGCACTATATCATGTTTCAGAGTAAAAAGGGCAGCGTCATGCAGTGTCATGTTAACTTTGCTATGGTGTAATATGGCAACCCTACTCACAGAGCCAAGCGACCAGTAGTAAAATTCTTGTCTGCTCTTTTACTCAAATTATCTCTAAAGAGAACTTGTGTGGCAGTTGAGCTGTATGGGAACAAACGCTTCTAAGGTGGGACTAAAATACTGGGCTTGTAATCAAAAGGTTAATGGTTCAAGCCCCACCACATCCAGGTTACCTCTGTTGGGCCCTTTGCATAGATTGGATATAGACTATTACATGGCGGGAATTTCTTGTTATAGCTCTACCAATGGTATTGTTACATGCTATGTGGCACAGAATGCAATAAAACTACTTGAACAGCTGCGCCTGCTGTTATAAGCACTAATCTAAAGTTGATGTTGTTTTGCTTGTGTTATGGATGAAGCTGCTTATGTGTTCAACAGAGGCAGGTTTTGAAAAATCTGTGGGTGTAGCCTGTACTCATTTTCAGCACTGCTTATAGATTTTGAAAAGACTTTACCCAGATGGTAAATTTGCCCCAGGATGTTTGGATATTTATGATATTAATCATTCCAATGCATTTTTAGTACTGGGAACAGAGCTGAAAAACATATGTCAGATCAGGATTAGGTTAAAAACCCTGGAGCCGCCTTTTCCTTTAATGTTGCCTATCTGTGAAAGATGGTTTCTGATTTTAAGCTGGGGCACTTCATGTTTTAAGAGAGGAAATGTGTCTGAGGAGCAACTAGAAATTGAAGAAAATACAATGTAGTGAAGGTTAGAGTAAACTGCCTTTTACATTTGATGATCTGAAAGTCAGTCCATATTTACACACATTTTAGCAAATTTTTCAAAAATCCCGCCCTTTCTTATTTCGGTCACTTAGGGAGATCTTACCTCCAGACCTGAGCCAGCTGAAGGATGTGAACGATGCTGTGGAAGAGCCAGGCGCAGGCTCTGCAGCAGCAGTTCTTCACGCTGCTGTCCGCGGTGCTGAAGCGCCTCTGAGCCCCGGACGCTGCCACCACTGCAGCCGCGGCTGAACCGGCGCTGCCCGACTCCGAGTAGTCGTAGGCGAACCAGCGGAAGCTCAGCACCTGCACCACTATGGACGGCACCACCACGAAGGCGAGAGTCAGCGCGAACCAGAGGTAATTCCGCCGCAGGTAGTAGTCGGCGGCCAGCCACAGGTCGGATGCTCCGTCTGAGAAGAAGACAAACAGCGCACCGAGAGTCCAGCAGCAGTCCAGGAGCGAGTAGCGGTCCCGCGGCGAGTTCACCCCCGGACTGCGAGCACTCACAGCCTGGCTGTCGTTGTGTAACGACACTGCCGCCCCATCCGACTTCGCGGCCATGTTTGTTGTAGGAAAGAGTGTAGCAAAGAGTAAGGTGGGAACCAGGCAGGAAGAGAGGGAGGGAGGAAGGGAGGAGAGGATGGGGGTAGCATGTCGGTGTGTACATGCGTGGGAGGGACGGGGGAGGAGAAAACGCGTTTGCGCCTTTCCCAGCATCTGACTCTGGTCACTTGTTTTACAGATCGATCCATCACCAGCATGGTCTGAACAGATTATGGATTAAAACCCTGTCTCTGGGGGCGGCATGTGGTGCAGCCTGTAGGGTGGATGCCGCACAGCAACACAGGTCTTAAATGTGAATTCAATCCTCGCCTTCGATCAATGTGCGAGGAGTTTACATACACCTCAAGTGTCCTTGTGGGGTTTCATTTGGGTACTCCGGTTTTCTCCTATTTTCAAAACATTGGGAGGAACATTTTCCAAAACATTGGCTGCTATAAACTGTCTCATAAATCGATGTGTGTGTTTCCTTGTCATTCATTTACACCCTGCTCATGGTGTTTTCTTCTTGCACCAAGTATTTTTGGCTTGCACCATGCCCACCAAAAGAAATAGTGAAATTAAGTGAGTGTGACATAAAAAGCTACTTTCCTCTTTTTCCTAAAGATATTTCCTAGGGTTAAGGTGGTCTGTTGGGTCTGCCATGCTATGGAGTGCAGTTGTGCCAGTAAGAGTGTCTGCAAAACATTACAAAGTTATTTATACTGACCACGTAAACAATACAGAACATTGCTATTAATTGATTTATTGCACCGCTTAGCAGTTGTTATGGCTGGAACACATGAAAAAAATTAAAAGTGATGTCCTAATACTTTTGTCAATATAGTGTGTACCCTTAATAATGAACATTTGACCAAAATCCATATTCCATGAATGTGAATGTAATCCAGCATGGGGATAACAAGTTATTGTTATTAAAATGTTTGCATGGTATATTAAATGTTAACAAAAAAAATGGAAAGGGTGTCATTAAGGTTTTATTAATGTTAATGTTTTTTTAGTTTTCATACTGAGCAAGCTATTTTCCTCGGTTTATTAAATGGAAAACAGCTGCCATAACAGATCGAGCAATAAAGATGTAATCATTAGCAGCTTGCTGTGTGTGCAGTGTTGCTTCCTTATCTAACCACTGTCGAGGTTTATGCTGAGTTAGGCTGGAGAAACCAAGAGAAATCTGGCAGCAAAACTCAAACACTGACCCAGAAATTCTAACCAGTGGAAGAGTGCTGACATCTGTTGGTTAAATGCAAGAATATAGCACATTTTACAGAGTTGATCTGTATGCACCATCGATCTAAGAGTAATCAATAATCTGATGTATATTCAAAGCTGATTTTCATCTGCAAATGATCATAAATTAACCATTTGCATTGACATTAACAGCCCTGACTGAACAGATTCGGAATAAACTGGAACATTATTCGAGGATTTAATGACCAACATCAGTGCTCACATCAGTGCCTAAAGATCACATAGAGATCACATATTTTGATACCAATTGTTTTTAAATTGGGTGTCCAACAAGCTCATGTTCAGATGTTCTAATATTTTTTTAACATCAGTGCCTCTCTGGACATCACAACCACTTAACCATTCAGTGCTTTCTGCGTTTGTAAAGTACCAAACACCATCCACAAGATGTCTCTCTCTGCGTTTATATGGGCAGGAACAGCGCCAGGTAAACTCATTCAGCACCCAAACAAACTATATTTTTACTGTGTCAGATTTAATTGTCGCACTTTTAAATAATAGTAAAATAAAATAAAAAACAAGATTTTGATCATCCTTAAACCTAGGGCTAATTTTGATCTAATGGAAGACACTGGCAACTGCTACTTGTATTGAGCACATAAAGCAGGTAGGTTCTGTGTAAAGGATTAACAATACAAGACATAATGTTTCTCAGTCAAACAAATTCATCTTAGAGTCCATTGAGATGTAAGACAATAAAGTTTAAATTGAACCTGGAAGAAAATTGGACTTACTATTATATTTCCCTGTGTCTCATATTTTCAAATGTCCACACACAACTACAGTTTGCCTCCCAGCAATAAAAAAGAGACCAAGGAGGGGAAGAAGATGGGGATATTTATAGATGTACTATGTTGCACAGGCCATCAGGTGTTTATAATGCAGCACACACTTCTTTGTGACTGCAGCTTGGTGGAAAGATAAATTAGAAGAGATTTTTTTTCATCCTGGTTGACAAAACTCAGTAGAATGGGAAACAATTAATCTACTCCTGCAGCCAAAACACATCAGTGTCTTGGTGTAAAGCCAGAAAAATTAAGCCAGTATGCGAGCACTAGAAAATGTGAAAGGGTGAAACAAAAACAATAGAATTTTAAGAAATGACTGCTAATTTTAAAAGACCATGAAGAAGAAAATGTTCCCTTATGGGGATGTAAAATATTTTTTGTGTGGCAGGGGGTGGGGATATATTAGCTGTGCAATTTCTTCAGCCTAATAGCCTGACTTAAACTACCATCATACTTGATTTACAGTACTCACAGCATTCTATTACATTAATGCAAAGTTCCTTACATTGCTCAGTATGACGAAGGCCATTGGGGGACCATTGCTACCTACTCCTCCACATCTGCTTTTATAGGTTGTGTTTTGCCTTGTGCAGGCTGCCTTTTAACAACGTCAGGCAGGTCCATGACTGGAGAAGACATTGCAGACAAACCTAAACTTGAAAATTACGTAATGCACTAATAATCAAAATATAACCAAGACACGTTGTGGTTCAGTTTTGATAAAATAAAATAAAAAACACTTCAATACTTCTAACCCTCCACACAGGGAAAACAGAAGGCACTAATTGAAGGGCAAACCCTGGAGCTGTGCTTCTCTAGTTGTACTCACCATGCTTGAGAACAAGCATGGATGACAGTACTATAATTTTTTGACCAATCCCATTTCCAGAAAACTTCCTGAAAAAAAGCATTGTGTTTTGATTACCATAAAAAAATCATGGGAATCCTTAAAAACCCAGAACTACTGTAAATTTATTTCAAGTGTATTTTCTGTTCAATCATATGGGAGCTGTGTCATGCAGAAACAAAATAAAATCTTTAACAAACTGTTGCCACAAAATTTAAATCACACAATTAACTAGAATTGCATTGCATGCAGAAATACCAATGTCAAACCACCAAAAAAATCCAAAGATTATTGTTGTTTCTTCACAAACTTTACTGATGGCACTATTTTTTCAGATAGGTATTTTATTTATCTCGGCCACACACAGATTCACCTGACACACTGCAAAAAAGTGAAGCATGATTAGGTGTCATTGTTAAACTGTGCTTCGGCAATACCAAAGGACATGTGGTTGTGTACACCAATGTGTTTACTTCCATATAAACACCTGAGTAATAGGGTACACTGTGCTCCTGGTGGCTCTTGCAGCAGTCCCTGAAGCAGTAAGGGAATTTAAAATTCAAGCAGAAACACTTCAGTCCATGCCAGGGGTATTTTTATTTAAAACTTAGCAGTGCAGGCAAATTCAAACCAGCTCTCACTTCACTGCATTCACCAACTCAAAAATTTGATCAAAGCTAATGTACTGTGTAAATGCAATAATCAGTGTCAGGTACTGCCTGTCAGTCATGCAATATATATGCTCCTTTACTTCACTTCTATATTTGCTGCTCACAAACACAAGCATGTTGGACTCTTGCACTTAATGTCCAGGATCTCCAGGTAAAATCATGATATGTATGAAGAAGCCGAAGAACCCGCTAAACTGTGTACTGTGTTGCATGTGTTCCAGCACCTTCTGATTCATGGCAGACCTGTTTTGGTGTTTACATCAGGGACAGCTGGGTTTTCTTCTTTATCTTGACCAAAGGATCAGTGATCCATGTAAAAGAGGGCAGTCACACTATGAGCAAATTACTAAATTAGGAGGCCTTGCTACAAAATTAATTAACTAAATTAATTAAGTAACTCAACCCAAAACCTAATCACTTTGAAAGTTAAGGAGCTTTCTAAACATTTTCTCATTTTCTATGAGATATCTATCAGAATATGATAAAGTGATAAAATGATAAAAAAATGACTTAATACATTTGTTTAAACGTATCAGTTCATACTTGTTCAGATACAAAGTCAAAATATATTATGTGTGAATTTATTTGCACCTATCTCTGGCTCATACTAAGCTAAAAGTGAAAATTACTTTAAAGATACTACTAATGGGAAACATTTCTGAAATAAAACGCCTTAAAGAACAAAAGTAAATGGTTATGTTCTATTAAATGTTGTTGCCCAGGGAAACAGATGCAGTTTTGACTATTTGCCTTCTTTCCTGCAATGTAATTGGTGAGTTTACCACTAACGGCAACATGCAGCTAGTGGTTCAGTGTTCAGAGTGTTGCTGCCCTCTGCTGCTGCTGGGTTAAGATGTGTGTTCTCTAGAAAAAATGTTTAAAAATTAATTTAATGCTGGATAAAGAACTTATTATAAGGACATTTCTGAACAAAATGAAAGATCCTGGTTCATCCTGGTAAAAGAAGGCTATAGTGTAAGCTGTTTAAGCTGCAATGGTAAAGCCCACTCCATAGTTCTGCCCATGGTTTTGGAATGAACTGTCCGGTAAGTTTATGGTCAGGAGTCCACATGCTATTATTGTCCATATGGTGTTTATTGTCGCCATGCTCCTACAGTTTGACCCCTCATATCTTAGCAGGGTTCAGTGTTGTTTAAGAAGTCAAAACCTTGTATCTGTGCTAGCTAGACATTTTCTGCCTGTTAAAATGCAAATGCACTGTATGTTATTTAAGAACTTCACGTTTATGCTCGAATTTTCGAGATTTGAGCTGGTCTGGTGTACCTGTACCTGGTAAATCCTGGCAATCAAACGGTGTGAATCTTTATTCTAATGCCGAAAAGCAAACATAAACTTACATCAAATAATTGTATCTTTTCTGATGATTTTTCCCCAGTTACATTTTAGACCTAGGGCGCAATCAGAATTTTTAATGCACATTTATAGAAACAGTGTTTTATCCAAGGCGGCTGTTAACTCAATGAAAACTTGTGGATGTATTACATTAAACCTTTTTACCTTTTTAAATATGTATTGCCATATGTTATGTCATAGTTGTATAGTCTTACATACAACAATCACAACTCCGTGGTCATTACATTGTTGAAAACACTATTTTGGAATGTCATATTGAAACACTTTTAGGGGCTGTAACAATATTGTTTTGCAATGTTATATAGTAACTATTCAAAAACATAATAAAAATAATAATTTTGTGATTAACAATGTGATATTATTGTTAATTAAGTTAAAAAACTGAGTAAAAGTCTTTTTTGTCCTTAAAAAGACATGTCCCACTGTGTCTGGAATACCACTAGCCCAATGCACAGGAAGGAGTAAAATATCTTTTTATTGAAAGAGATATATAAGCTACAAAAAACTAACAAACCAATAAAAATCAATGTTATCTGTAGCTGCAAGAAGTATACACAAAGTGAATAGTATGGAACTGGAGTCACCAGATTTAGGGTTTTTCTTTTGGAAAAAAAGTGTTGGTTGGAACGTACTTACAAAAAGAACACCAGCTGTAGTTCTATATTGCTACCATGCAATCCATGACTCTGCATTCTGATGTGTTCATTAGTAGTATTTTCCATTGTAATCAGGCATGTACATTTAAATGGGGTCTGTTTTACCCCTCCACCTTTTCTATTATTTTCTGTTCTGCTCTCCAAAAAAAAAAAATGGAACTGAAAGCCCCCCTCACTATTGATGTCCTTATCTAAGAGCAGTGGTTGCACTGATATGCTTCCTAGTTCCTTTGTGTTCTCTGTATGGTATAGGAGTCATTCATTACTCCTGCTGTCTATATGCCCAAGGCATTTTCTCTCCTCATCTTAGTTTTTCTCTTTCTCCACAGTTCCTCATTCACTGTTCCAGGAGCATATGTGACAGGGGAGGGCTCTGCTAATTAGAGGGCTCTTTGTTTGTCCGTATCTTTATGTGTAGCTCTGGTTGTTGACTGCATTGTTGGTGGAGTATCTCTAAGAGTCCTGCCATCCTAACAGAAGGTTTTTATTGGGTCCTTAATGAGTTTTACCTCGGGTGGTCTCTCCTCCAGATCACCACCTCTGATCTCTGTCCTGCCATCTCTGTGCACAGCCAAATTTCAGCTGCTGAGTGCTTATCTCTGTCACACAGCAAACATGACTAAGTAAATCTATGCAAATCTGTATGTACGAGAACACTCACAACTTAGCAAACAAAAATGAAAATGTGTTTTTGGTCAGATATCTTTTTTTGAGGAATACTGCACCATTTTCAGCCCAATCTGAACCTACAGCACAGATGAAAAGGACAAATATACATAGACAGAACAGCTTTACCAATCAAAGGAGTTTATTGAGTGGCACAGTTGTGTAATGTGATAGCCCACCGATGCTGAGATCTGAGTTTGAATCTCAGCCACGCTGTCAACTGGCCAGGCAGCTACACAGACATGATTGGCTATGTCTGTCAGGGGTAATGGTCAAAAGGATTTCTCACTGGTGTTTGTTTATTAGTGAATAGAGCTGAAATACTACATTAAAGCTCTAATAAAAATCATAAAAGCTTGTCACAGTAGTACATCCTGCTTTTATCAGTTTTTCTGTTAGTATTCCCACTATAGTGACATTATAATACTAAAACACCCCATAGTATCTACAACATGTGGGATGCAGCCCCATGATCACATTAGCAATGTAATTGCTTGCAGTCTGGTGGAACAGCAGTGTAATACACTAGCTCACAGATTCTGAGACCTGAGATTTAGTCTCAACATGGGCTGGGCATTTAACAGACACAGTGAGCCGTGTAAAAGGGAGAGAAGCCTGCGTGGGTAATCACCTCCTTGCTGCTGCAACGACTCCTACTGTCTAGTCAAGGCTCTGGAACTAGCAGCAGAGGAACACACTTGAAAACCATCTGGTTTTACTAAGAGACTTATTTAATAGTTCTGTAAACCAGTGGTCCCCAACCTTTTTTGGCCCATGGACCGGTTTCATATAAGGTATAGTAACTGTACTACTCACAAATGAGCTTTTTCCGCTACAACTAGACGCTGCTCCCTACTAGGGGTGATTAGAAACCATAACACCCATAAAAAGTAGTGTTGTCATTGCTGATGTAGCGATCTCTAATTATTTATTCGTTCTGTGCAGCCCGGTAATAAATGACCCATGGACCAGTACCAGTCCGCGGCCTGGTGGTTGGGGACCACTGCTGTAAACAATGCAAACAATTTATTTAATAGTTCCCAAACATTAAAATATGTAGGTAACAATATACTACATTATGTTTATGACATATTTAAAAGTAAACAAACCTGACAAAATACTTAATTAACAACGATTTTATATATTGGATCTAATTAAACTGAGATTTTGATGCTGTGATTGCAAATCTTAGCCAAAAGCAACTTTTCTATAAAATTAGCAGCTTTTAATGAATAGGTTTTTATTTATAAAATCAATACTGCTTGCATCATTTTTCTAATGTCAGTGATATATTAATCTCTAGGGGAAATGGCACGTGTGCACGTGTGTATATGACGTTAAATAACACCAAACATTTCAATCTCCCACAGGGGTCATCTCTTTTTCAGCACCTGCTCTTAAAGAAGCAGTAAACAATAGGTCAAAGGGGTCATGCCCTGTGTGTACCACACACCTCCTTAGGTCAGGGGTTAAGCAGTGACCAGGACGATCAAGCTGTGACCTGAGTGGCTCTGGCTTCCTTGCCTCTGTGTGACAGGACCTAGAAGATGATAACATGCTGACAGGGGGAATCAGGCTTCTGTCTGACCCTTGGTTTCAGTGATGTTCATGTTGGTGTGAATAATTACTCATTAATAATCAGGGTGCAATTGGGACCTGGGTTTATGTTGGATTAGCTGCTCTATAATGTCCCTTGGTGTAACAGGGTAAAAATAAATGACTTGATGCATTTTTATATTAGTCAGTTGTGTTTAATTTATTTCTTGAAAGAACTTTTCCCAGTTATTATTAAACTGATTATTATTAAATCTTACATGTTCTGTCCTTGTGTCTCCGCTCAAATGGCATATAGCAACATTACATTGCATGTTATGTTAGTTTTAACACACTTTAAACAATTAACAAAATTGTATAAATTGTACAAATTGACCAAAGTTAACACAACTATACCCTGCTGTTTATATTTAAATAAACACATACGTGAAAATATGCTGTAATAATTGTGTACTGTGAAAATTACACAGTACTTTTGAACTGTGATATATTTAACATTCCAATCAGAAACAGTATTTTAAAAGAACTTTCCTTCAAAAATCAATTTTTATAGTCGAGGGGCAATTTTTAAATGTAAATTTCTTAAGGCACTTCTGTGTTTCTGACAATTTGCTGACATGCCAAAAAGTCAATGTTATGTCTGACTTTGTGCTGAATGTACTAATAAAATGTATAGCATTTTCACAACACTCATGGTATAAAACTTGCAGATGGTATCTGAGCGTGAATAGGAATTTCCTCAGTCAGCTGTTGATGCTTACAATAAATTAACTCTTCGTAGCAGATGTTAGTGAAGTCCCAACACATTCTGATGTATATACTTTTTATACCATCAGGACTATTAGCATACAGATGCCTGGTCAGTCTACTGCAGGCTTAAAAGGGATGTGTGGGGGTGGGGAGTTGTGAGCCCTTCAGATGAAGCAAAGGCAGGATTTGCTGACTGGCCTATAATTTGTAGTTCTTGGCATCATGGTGGCCTTATTTTCATTACTGGAAGGCACATGTGCCATCTTGATTACCATGGATATTTCGAAGAGAGATGGGGAGGAGCTTTGGATAGTTTTATTGATTGTACTGTTCTTCTTAAAATACCATTAGCACTTGTGGGATCATTAAGTTTAACAGGACCAGTGATGCAATATTATGTAACTGTGTAGCTGAAACTCACCGCAGATGGGAAAAGAAATGTGCAATGTGGGGGTGAAGATATTCATCATACTGGGGGGTAAATTGACTAATCAAGCCTTGACTTGTGTCCAGAAAGTGAGTGTGTTTAATTAGTGGAGAAGGCTGGGGCCACAGGAGCAGGTGGAGGAAAGGCACAAGATGAGGGGAGATTGTCTTGTGCAAAGAGAGCAAGCAGGAGGGGCAGGATGTCTGAAAGGAATTTGTTCCCTGCTTCTTCAGACACTTTTGTGTTATTCTCTGCCTGAGACAAGAAAACCTATACTTTACGACATCTGCTAAGCTGATTCTGTCTGAGCTTAGCAGCTCAAAGGGCTAAGCACAAAATTATAGCAATTTTCTTGGCATGGTTGTAGCTTAGAAAGTTTTTTTGTCTCTAAAATTTCTTAATGAGGTTTTGCAGATTTATTTTGCCTAGAAGAACTGAATATCAGTGTATTTGAAGGGAAACTGTTAGTAAGTGGTGTGTTACTTTTGCACTGTGCATATGTAGGTTATTTACTGCAGTATTTTTGATGTGTGTTGATGACATACATGTTGATGCCACCCTCTTATTCTGATTTTTTGATTATCAACAAACTGCAACAAATCTACTAATTTCCAATGGCCCAACTGACAGTTTTCAGTGTGTTTTAATGTTAATGCAGCTTTTAAATAATATCAAATCAATTTTGGTGGATCTTGGATCTTCTTAAATTATGTTAGTTGGCAGTTAGGGTTTTCTTTTTAAATCTGACAGGAGTCAACTGTTCCCTGAGCTATTTAATAAGGACAGTCAAAACAGCCCTACTTATATGGGCATGGAGAAGTCATTATCACAAACAATAAATTTAAATGCTACAACATGAGAGGTTGCTGTGTTTGTATATTACTGACTCTGTATATTTATATAAAAAAACACCATAAACTTTTTAAAGAAGGGGGTGGGTGAGGGTAGCCAAAATTTGGAGCAGTTATTAACATCCATAGATTGTTGTGATCTATATGTCCCTTCCAAGTGTGCTGTCCAAACTTTTAACATCAACTATATTGTTATTTATTTCCTGTAAATAGTCACTGTGTGTTTAGAAGGTATTCAGATCCCTTCACTGTTCCCACACTTGCGTTGTGGATTTTATTTTGAATAAATAGAATTGCCATTTTGACTCATCAATTTACACTTAATTACCCTTAATGATGTCAAAACATGTTTTAGAGTTTGTTTAAAAATCACATGTAGAAGCCCCGTTGGCAGCAGCTTGAGTCTTCCTAAGTGTTTGGGCAGTTTATCTTATTCTTCATGGCTGATCCTCTCATTTTGCTTCAGATTGAATGTCAACTATCTGTTACCTGTGGAAGCTGAGCACTGATAGCTCATCGGTTAAGTTACTAGACTAGTAGTAATCAAAATATTGCTGATTCACCAACACAACTGCCAGGTTGCTACTGCTGGGCAAGACACTTAACCCTTGTATATGGTCACAACTGTAAGTTCCTTTGATAAAATTGTCTGCTAATTTTGCAGTTGTACCTCAATTCTTACCAGTCTACCTTTCCCTGTCCACTGAGAAGTAACCACATTATGAGGATGATATTATCTAGATGATGTGAAGTGGCCGTTTTATTGACCAAAAATAATGCAAATAGTTCAGTTTTTGTCTCATCAGTCCATAGAATCTTTTTGCATATGTTGCCTTAAAGAGCTTTCAATCCAATACCAGATACAAAACGTGTAACAGTAATGACTTTTTAAAAATGAGTTTTAAAAAGTTCTTTATTAACTGTGTGCTATTCAGTTCATGCATAATTCACAATCTGGCAACGTCATCACTTCAAAACTTTAACTTTGCCTGCGCTCCTCCTCTCCAATTTTCTCACAGTAATCTTGTAAAGAAACAACTTGCCTAATATCAACCTCCAGGGTGACAGCTGTGCCAAGAAGAGCATTTTCACACACACACACACACACTCACACACACACACACACACACACACACACACACACACACACAAAGCTTATTAAGGGAGCCCCTGGCTCAGTGGCCTGGAAATCGGGCCTCTTAGCTCCACCCTTAAGTGTGGGCAGCCTTTGTTATTGTAATAGTGGCAGCATGTCTGTGTGTCTGGATGGGTGTCACTGGGCTTAGTGGCAAAAGTCATTGACATTTTTCAGGACTCAGCTGCCAAACTTGTCTAACACCCCTGAAGCAATGTTAGAAATATATCATGTAGAATGTTTAAAAAGCATAAAAAATTGCAATATGCAGTATACAGTCCAAAGCAAAAGTTTAAGCAGCCTGGTAAAATAATAGATTTTGTTGATTTTTGAAATAGAAGACGCAAAAAACAAACTTTAAAGCAAACCGTTCTTAAAAAATATAATTTCTGCCTACAGTAACACACAGATATGCAAATGACTTAAAAAGTAGAAACAAAAAGTGATTGTGACATGCAAAACTTAGGTTAACCTTTCAGTTGTAAAGTCATAAAACTCAGTTGATAATACTAAAGCCTCATAATTTTTCTTGTCACTGTATCACATAGGTCACATGGGGTCCACTTTGTGATACATTAGCCTAATCACTTATCCCTTAAAGGCATACAAATATAAAAGTCATTTAAGTTTTAAAAGTACTGTTTACTTTAATAGATATAAAAAGGATACTGAGTACATACATTGCATTTGCACATCTTCTAATAATGAGATCCTGTCAATGGTAATCATGTTAATTATTAAACATTGTTTATATGTAGTGGTGCTAATTAAACTTTAATAACTGTGGTTGTGAATTTATATGTGCACATTAATTTACATCATCATTTGTATATGCTTTTAACCAGAGCAACTAAGACTACTGGCATTTATTTACTGTAATAGTTTGTATACGTTCTAGGATATAAGGCAATACATGTGCATACAAATATTACACTTTTGGTGATTTTTGCTGCACAAACTTAATACTTCATATCGTACATGTGTGGAAACAAAGACATCAGTAAAGGGCAGCTGTATACAGAGATACACCCTCACACCTTCACTTCTCAAACTCTTTTAAATCCAATCTGCAGACTTGCAGTAGACCTGGTGTCCATTAAGTGTGGATGCCTTAATAAGCGCCCCTTGGCTCTTCCCATCCTTTACTAACCCCTCCTTCTCACTATAGCAACAAACTCTAGCAACAACAAGCAGGGGGTGGTTGGGTAAAGGGGTTTGCTGGCATCATTATTAGCAGGGCCATCTGTCATGGGGAGCTGAGACTTTAGCTCATGGGTCGGGGATACCACAGTACTTCAGCACATATGCATCTGTGCAGGGCTTATGGAGGAAGGGAGAGAGTGAGAAAGCAACAGAAAGAGAGAGTGCACAGCTTTAGACTAATAAAAAGACAGGGTGACTGATCAAGTGCTATTGCTTACAATGAAACTCTCAGAGAAAGCTTTAGAACTTGATTGGTTGATTAACTAGTTGATAAAGACTTTTTTGGTATTCAGTCTTAAACTAATATGTGGTTCTACAACAAACAAGAGTTTTAAGGTTTTAAAGGTTCCAAAATAGTTCATTGAAAAAACAGTTGTTAAAATGTACGTACATTTGTATGTACATGTATTTTGTATGTGTAATAATGTATTCAACATATTATTGTGTTTCAAAGTTTTTAATATTAAAGAAACTATTTTATAAACAGGTTACTAAAAATCACCACCCAAAAATTTAACACATTGATAGTACTAAAAGTTACAAAGATTTATAATATTTTATTAACAATACCTTTCAGAGACCACCAAATATGACTTAAACTTAACCACAAACTTTTTCTATATTTGTGGGAAGCGAACTGACCTTGTCCATGCACCACAAAGGTAACTTGGGGTCTTTTATGACACAATTAAGTCCCCACTATTTTCATAACAGCACACCAAAATGAAGGCTATTGAAAACTACAGAAAAATTTCGGGGGGCATGATGGCGCAGTGAGTAGCACTGTCACCTCACAGCAAGAAGTAGTTTCCTCCGGGTGGTTTCCTTCGGGTGCTCCGGTTTCCTCCCACAAGTCCAATTACATACAGTCAGGTCAATTGAAGCTATTAAAAATTGCCCTATGTGTGTGTGTGCCCTGTGATGGACTGGCAACCTGTCCGGGGTATCTCTTGCCTTTCGCCCAGTGAACTGGACCCACAGTGACCCTGACCAGGACAAAATGCTGGTTAAACAAACAATGAATAATATTTTTATTTAGATTTCATTATTAAAGTAATATCTACTTACAGTATTTATATTCACCCATTTGGACTTATTTATATAATAAAAATTGGAATTAAATTTGGAGTGTATTGCAAATTATAAGTTAAAATGTATGATCATTATAAACTTTTGCTTTCATACCTTATATAAGAAATCTGCTGAGGAAACACCAAAAAACAAGCATTTTTTGTATGTTTGGTTGTTTTTTTGTAAAAATAGGGTGGTTGGCTTGTATGTATGTGTGTATGTATGTGTGTGTGTATGTATGTATGTATGTATGTGTGTGTGTGTATGTATGTATGTATGTATGTATGTATGTGTGTGTGTATGTATATGTATGTATGAATCTATGTGTGTGTATGTACAGTGTATCACAAAAGTGAGTACACCCCTCACATTTTTGCAAATATTTCATTATATCTTTTCATGGGACAACACTATAGACATGAAACTTGGATATAACTTAGAGTAGTCAGTGTACAGCTTGTATAGCAGTGTAGATTTACTGTCTTCTGAAAATAACTCAACACACAGCCATTAATGTCTAAATAGCTGGCAACATAAGTGAGTACACCCCACAGTGAACATGTCCAAATTGTGCCCAAATGTGTCGTTGTCCCTCCCTGGTGTCATGTGTCAAGGTCCCAGGTGTAAATGGGGAGCAGGGCTGTTAAATTTGGTGTTTTGGGTACAATTCTCTCATACTGGCCACTGGATATTCAACATGGCACCTCATGGCAAAGAACTCTCTGAGGATGTAAGAAATAGAATTGTTGCTCTCCACAAAGATGGCCTGGGCTATAAGAAGATTGCTAACACCCTGAAACTGAGCTACAGCATGGTGGCCAAGGTCATACAGCGGTTTTCCAGGACAGGTTCCACTCGGAACAGGCTTCGCCAGGGTCGACCAAAGAAGTTGAGTCCACGTGTTCGGCGTCATATCCAGAGGTTGGCTTTAAAAAATAGACACATGAGTGCTGCCAGCATTGCTGCAGAGGTTGAAGACGTGGGAGGTCAGCCTGTCAGTGCTCAGACCATACGCCGCACACTG